>NC_133659.1:81881235-82146331 GCF_037893015.1 Macrotis lagotis
TCTAGGGTCATCTCTGGTCATCCTGATTCATATCTGTCCACTGAACCCTGATGGTTCTGGAGGAGAAAGTGAAGCTGGTGACTTAGCATAGCACCCTCTCACTCAAATCCAATTCGTTTGTTTATCATCACCTCTCTGATTTCATGGTCTTCTTCAAGAATGAAGGACAAACACTGACAACAACGATGTTGCCTAACTCTAAAGTATTTAATTGATTGATTAATTTAGTCTTATTCTCACATTGTTATGGTATAGGGGCATATTATTGCTCTAAGTCAGGGCTGAAGTGATTTGATTGATTTACTCTGTCAGCCAACACATTTATCTGGACTTTTTTGTGATTTCATTTATTGAAATAATTCCAGTACAGATGACCAATTATGCTACAAATTATTATCTCAAAGACATGTGTGTGTGTGTGTGTGTGTGTGTGTGTGTGTGCGTGTTTTGGGAGTGAGGGTATGAGGTGGCAAGGGAGGCCACTGGAGTACTCCAGCCTAGGTTTTCTGAATTCCAAGACCTGTCTTACACCTAATGGCTCTCAAAAAGTTAGAAATAAACTTTCAGATGTAATTTTAGAAAATTTATTTCATAATGAATTTTCTAAGCTTGAATCTTTTGTTTTTTAATTTTGTCCTGAACTTTTGAGCAACATTAATAAAAACACTGGTGACATAATATTCAATAGAAATTTTTCTCCTTTTTTCAAACCCACATTCCTTCAAACTCAAGGTGAGTTTCTAGGCAGGGATGTGTGTATAATAATGTTCAGAGTAAATCCTGGCATTTGAGTTATTAATAATGACTGCATTTCCTTTTCTTGAATGAAGAATGGGTAGTCACAGAATATTTTCCCAATTCCCCTTTTCCTTCTTAAGTACAAAATTTATATTTTTATATTTTCTGAATTTTTCATCAAGTTTTAAACTTAAATGTTTTCTATAATTATTATTATTATTATTATTATTACCTTATATTGTATTCTATGATATAATTATATCTTATAACATAATAGGAAATAATCATATAATACTAAATATTATATACTTATAACCAGAATTTTCCACTAATATGTAAACTCAAATGTATTCTATGATCAGAAATCTATTGGAAAATATACATAGTGATATCCAAGATTTCTCCACACTGTGGGGGGGGGCTTCTCTATTCCTTTAATTTTTTGATTAATACAAATCTTACTCCTTCCCCATCAAGGTTAAATTTAGTTTTAAAAATAAAGTATACTATTGGTTATTTTTCTTCTGACGATTCAACTATTTCAGTTCATTCATTCCTGTTTCATGGGAATGTTATGAATTTGTTGTCTGATGTTCTCTTTGCAGATCAGGAAATTGAGGCTCAGAGACTAAGTGACTTTCTCTTAGGTCTCAACACTGTCATCATAATGACAATGGAATTTCAGATTCCTGTCTAATTCACTTTCAACTACAGGGGATGCAAAACTCTTCAAATGATACTTGGCATTGCTGAGAAGGGAAACAAATTAATAGGTTTGAGACCACTGTGGTTTTTTTCTCCCTTTCTTGACATGATAATTATAGAATTTCCAGATTTCTGCCAAGTTTGAATTTGCTATGGCTCCCCAGCCTTGAGATCTTGCTATTGATCTGCATTTTACTTGTTTTATTAATTAATTAATTAAATATTTATTGAGGAATTGATATGTAGAAAGTTTAGTACTGGATACAACAGGTGGTACAACATGGAATAAACTCTCAAGGGCTTGTTGAATGTACACACACACACACACACACACACACACACACACACATATCTTGTATAGGATTCCATATAGGAGAGCTAAGATACACTTAAAAAAATCGACAATACAGGATGTAAGAAATAGCAGAAGCAAAGTGTGTTGTTATGTGAAATTAGGGTGAGAAATGATATTTGATTCCATGGGAGGGTATGAGATCACTAATGGAGAAGAGGGTCCCAGGACCACATCTTAAAGGACATACTAGAAAATGAGGCTGAGAAGGTAGGAGAGCCCGGAGACAGTAATGTCACAAAAACCTAGAAAGAAGAGTGTATCCAAGAGAAGGGTGATGTAGCAAAGTTCAAAATAGAGTGATGTCAGACTTAATCCTTCCATTTAAGGTCTTTCCATTTTTGGAAATAAGTAGCTAAGTAACTTTGTGGTGTAGCTGGTATTTCTCTAAGGTGCAAGACATACAGGAATGGAATCCTGGAAAAAATCTATCACTCAGTCTAACAATGTGCACAGTTTGTGAAGAGATTCTTTACAAACACATATAAAAACATACAGCTTTAAATTAGACTTTACAAATATTTGCTGAAGGATCAGAAAGACTATATGATATGCTTAGGGATTTAATTTAAATATTTATGTTTAGTAAGGGGCAGTTAGGTGGCACAGTAAATAAAGTACTGGGCCTGGAATCAGGAAGGCTACTTTTCCTTAGTTCAACTCTGACCTCAGACATTGTCTTAATTGTGTGACCCTGGGAAAGTCATTAACCTTGTTTGCATCCATTTCATTAATTGTAAAATGAGCTGGAGAAGGAAATGTCAAACTATTTCAGTGTATTTATCAAGAAAATCCCCAAAGGGGTCATGAAAACTTGGACATGAGTGAAATGATTGAATAACAAGCTTATTACAAATGACAGTCTCTATTATTCCAGAAATACACTTGTTTCAGGAATAATATGTTTTAACTAACTTTTTTTTTTTAAAAAAGAGTTTTCTTCCATTTTCCAAATCCCTTTCCCACCTCTCCCCTTTCCAACTTTATAAGGATTAATTCATGGTATCATCATAGACAGAATCTATCACCTGGGAATGGCCAAAAAATCAGATAACTCAGTGGAGTAGTGGTCAACTTAAATGTTTTATCATTTACCTTTATTATTGATTGAGTGCCAAAGTTATCATGTCTGAAAATGGAATTTGAACTGAAATTTGAATCATAAACTGAGGTAAAAAGATAGGAAAACTATTGGATAGTGCATATTTCCATGAAAAAAATGTCAAGAACTTTTCCTTCCTGGTGACCACAAACCTAAAATTTACAAAAGTAATTTTAAAAATTACCTTGAAAAAGTTGAGACAAGATTATTGAGGGCATTAAAGAGAACCAAGGGGGAAGGGAATAATAAAGTGCCTATTATGTGCCAAATACTGTAGTAAGTACTTTACAAATATTATTCATTTGATTCTCATAAGAACCATATAAGGTCAATGTTATTTTCCCTATTTTACAGTTGAGGAAATTGAGACCAACAGAGGTTAACTGAAGTGGCCAGAGTCATATTTTGAGTAAGTCTCTAAGGATAGATTTGAACTCAGATCTTTCTAATATAGGTTAAGTGTTATATCCACTGCATCATCTAGCTGACTAGGTAATAGAAATAACCGATTACACTTAAAATAAAAATATTAATAAGTTCTTTGTGTTTCATACAATTATGTAGTTTATCTGCTACTCTTTTATGAGCCTAGGTTAGGAACCTCTCCCTTCCTTCCCCTGCTTTTCCTCGTGCAAATTTAACTTGCTACTAAGACTTTTTGAAACTAGGGATAAATCTCTATACTGCTTTTCATTTTCCTTTTCAATTCCCATCATTTCCTTGGCAGATACTGTTTGGATCATGGGAATTTCAGTGTTTCATGGTCATTAAGAGGCAACATAATGGGAATAGTTCATGGATTTGGATTCAAAGAACCCCGTTTGAATCATATCTTTGCCACTTTCTTGTTTTGTGACTGAGCAAGCTTTCTATGATTCTGTTCAGCCTAAAGGAAGCATTTAAGAAATACTGGAGGGAAAGAGGCAAAAGTGACTAGAAACTTCACAGCTAATGCAAAGGATCTCTTTCCCTAATGCTTTTGGGTTTTGGTTTTCTGAAGAACTGATCATCTACCGAGAAGTGCTATAATTGTAACTTGCATGGGATTATAAAATCTTATAGAGACTATGTCTATTATATCTCTTACACAGTACTTTAGATTCAGCTGATACTGAATAAATGTTTCATGCATTGTATATGCAACAAAGGCACAATAACATAATTTGACATTGAAGATTTTTAAGATTCTTTGGCTTTCTGAATGTTCCTAGGAGAAATGCTGAGGACATTAAAAATATTTGTTCTCCTTTTTCAATCCCTAAAAATACTTGACTGATTTAATAATAGAAGAATAAATGTAATTACCAAGGGTTACTAGCTGCATTGTATTAAGCTGCTTTTTTTAAAATTTATTATCTATGTGTCAGGGATTTGTGAAAGAATTTCACTGACACAGACTATCTTTCAGTCAATAAATCTTTTAATGCAGAATGATGGGGTGCAGTAGACTAGAGCACTGAGGGATACGGGCAGACTGGGCACTGAAGCACAGTGGACTAAAATGGGAGGGGAACTAGCCTTAAGGGTTGGGCTTAAATAAGGAGAGTAAATAAAAATGTTTTTGGCGGAATGCAAGAATTTGGGGGGGGGTTGGACTTTGGATGCCAAAGAGGGTCTCAGACAGAAAACAAGTTTGTTACAGGATATGTAGGACTTGTAAATACGTTTTTCAAAACATGTTTTCCAAGGCTGAAATTTTAAGGTTCAACAAACTCAGAGTAGAGAGGGTTAGAATTTCAAACTCAGAATAGAAAGGGTTGGGGTCTCATCAAATCTAAGGGTGAAACCACACTATTTCTGATGCCTTTATTAGATAAGAATATATATTTTTTGATTGTTCAACAATGAGAACTGAGTATGAACAGTTAATCAAAATCAACAAATCATTCAAAATCAAAAACATTCTGTCAGAGACTACAGGTCATGCATGTCCTAGGCTATTAGTATAAAAAAGAAAAGACTATCATAGAACTGGAGAAGCAAAGAAGAAGATTCTAACCATCTGGATCTCATACATTGGAGTCATCATGGTATTTTCGGTGCATCTTTGAGGAGCAAAGGGAGGATTAAGCAAATATTGAAGATATTGGCACTCTAAGCATCTGAGAGAAGAGAACGCAGAGTGAGAGAAGTCCCAAGAAAAGGTCAATTCTTTCCCCAACTTCCCTTCCCAGTGTCTGTCTCTCCATGGCCACCAAAGTACTATTTCTTTACTTAAATGTTTCCAGCAAACTAAATGTTACCTTAACCATAAAAATGAATAAAAATGAATACTACTACTACTAATAATGATGATGATGATGATGATGATTTTGATGATAATTAGCATTTACATGGTGTTTTAAGGTTTGCAAAGTGATATATAAGTATTATTTCTTTTTATCCTCACAATAACTCTGTGAGGTAGGTGTAATTATTATCCCTATTTTACAAAAGTGGAAATTGAGACAGAAGTTAAGCAATTTGCTTAGGGTCACACAGCTAGCTGTGTCTGAAACTGGACTTTAACACACATCTTCCTGACTCCAGATAGACATGGCAGGTTAGTTAGGAAGTCCAAGCTCTCTCTAAATGTTAGTAATTTTCTTATCTGGCCAATTTGGAGCAATTGTGAATGAACTTGGAACTTTTCCTTGAAAACATATTCCCTAAGACTAAAGAGAAGAGAATCAAGTGGACCTTAGGAGCCATTATATTGCCCTTTGTCTTAAAACAAACTTCTCAGAAGAAGATTCTGCATAAATCCAATTGTATACTGAGTAACATGGTGGGAAATAGGATGTACACATTAGAAATATAAGCAAAAACAACAAAATATGCCTGCACTGTCAGAGTTTAGGATGAGAGATCAAGAAGGATCAGAATAATTTACAAAGACATCATGATACTGTAGAATGTGTTCAATTTAAAATGAGAGGATCTGGGTTTGAATTTGTGCTTGCTATATGACCTTGGGCAAGTCACTTTCTAGGGTTTTTCTTTTTTTTTTTGCTTTGCAAGGCAATGGGGTTAAGTGACTTACCCAAGGCCACACAACTAGGAAATTATTAAGTGTCTGAGGTCAGATTTGAACTCATGTACTCCTGACTCTGGGCCAGTGCTTTATCCACTACGCCACCTAGCTGCCTCTCAATTTCTAGATTTTAGTTTCTTATCTGTAAATGAGGGATCTGGACTAGACGACCTGAAGTCCTATCCTGTTTTCGACATTTCATCTTCTGATAACTTTTGAGCCTCAAAAATCATACTGTGAGGTAGATATGAATACTTGTATTACAGAGGAAGAAACCAACCCTTAAGGAAGTGAAATGATCCCATCTTCATATAGCTGATGAGTAGACAAGGCAGTTAAGGTGCTACCATAGTGCATTGAACCCTGGGTCTGGAATAGGAAAGACATGTTCATGAATTCAAATATTACTTCAGTCACTTCCTAATTATATGATTTGGATTCATTACTTAACCCTGTTTGCTTCAGTTTCCTCATCTGTAAAGTGAACTGGAGAAGGAAATGGCAAATCACTCTAGTATCTTTGCCAAGAACTTAAATGGAATCATGAAGAGTAGGACACAGCTGAAAATGACTGAACAATAACTTTCAGAAGCAGATTTTTAACCCAACTCAGTCTCCAATTTTAGCCCTTGGTCTCCCATTTGAAGTATTTCTTCTATTAATTAGAGTATGAATAGAAGAAGATTGGCAACAGATGATGTTATTATGACAGGGAACCAAATTTGGAAACTTCCCCTTATAGAGGATTCATCATGGAAAGACTGTACCTGATGGCTAAGGATGACTATAATTTTCCTGAGGTTCCCTGAGTAGTAGCAACCCAGAGACATTCATTTAATATGATTCATCCAACCAAAGCCTTTTCAAAAAAAATTCCTTCAAGGCTATTCATGGCTTACTTTCTCCTTTTTCAAATACCAAATGAATCTATATCCTTCCCATAAGTTATAGTTAGTTCATTAGTCATAAATAGTGGAGCATAGAACAATAGATGGGTGATCTTGGTTTTGCTTTCAAAAGGATCAAATTGAAGATATCCCTTCTAGTTTTAAATTTATGATCCTAGTTTTTTTTTTAAAAGATCTATCATTTTGGAAGATAAGTGAAGCATATGATGTAAGCTGGATTCTTAGTTGAGAAGGGGGGTAATAAATATTCATTTGAGGGTAATAACCCCTCAGATTGCTTAGAGTTAATTACTAGAATTTCTTTGCTATAAACCCACAATTTAGATACCTCACAGTTTCATCTGACCTGACCTCTGAATTATATAGTACAAAAGAGTTTTTACTATTTTCAGTTGGAAAAATTATAATATATGTATATATAAATTATAAAATATATAAAATCACAGTCCAGAACAAAACTTTGCATAAGTATATCATTTCCCCTTAATTTTGAAATCATTAAGATATCTTTTTCCTAGGATTTATTGAAGAAAAGTGGATAGAAGTTCAATTTATTCTTAATACAACTAAATCTTGGTCATCATATTCATGGAATCTAGGGGGAACCTCCTTTGAACTGTTAACTCCAGAAAGTCATTAAACAGTGAAACTGACTCATTTGAATTTTCTTACATTTATTTCCCTTTCCTGGAAAAGAAATCGATGAATGGTAGCTAGAGAGTCAAGGAAGAAAAATGTACCAAGTCTAATTATCTAATTAACCTCAAACTGGAAGATAATCTGACTAATTGAGAACAGGTATGAATAGGAGGAGTGTGTGTGTGTGTGTGTGTGTGTGTGTGTGTGTGTGTGTGTGTGTGTGTGTGTGTGTGTGTGTGTGTGTGTGTGTGTGTGTGTGTGTGTGTGTGTGTGTATCTAATTGACAATTGGTGTGTATAGGAGGAGTGGGGTGGATCTCAAAATATTGAAGTTTAATTTATTTCAAAATCAGAACTTTTCAGCAAGATCTGTCATAAAGAACAGCCAATCCATTAGGCCAACAAGAATGAATGCTCTGGGTCTAGTTTTTGTGGGAAACCTCAGCTGTGAAGTCTGAGGTTGATTGTTGTGCTTCTCCATTGGTAATGCCTTTATGATTTTTTTAAAGCATCCACAGTCATGACTTTTCGAGCTTGCAAAATCTTACTTAGAAGTAGTATCTGAAGCACAGGAGGAAATTATTTCATTGTTTTCTCTGGTCATACATTAAAGTATTGTGTTCAGTTCTGGGTTTTCATTTTCATGCCTTCAAGGGAATCTTGCCAGATTAGACTGTGTCCAACTATAAGTGGTCAGGATGATGTGTGTGTGTGAGCAGTCTGGAAATTAGATAATTTAAGTAGAAGTTGAAAATGAAACAAGTATTTAATATACACTTATTATGTGCCAGGTACTGACTTTGAAAGGTTCTGAAGAAAAAGAGAAAAAGTGAAAATGGACTCTTCTCCTATACACACACGTACATGGATCTTGTATAAATTGATGCACATATAGACACATGCATGTGTATCTTCTATATACATAAGTTCACATAATATGTAGGTATATATGCACACCAATGTATCTTATTTAAACTCTTATACATATATATATGTGAAATTTCTATTTACCTATACACATATTTGTGTATATTGTATACATCTCTGTCTCTGTCTCTCTCTCTCCCTCTCTCTCTCTCTATATATGTGTGTGTGTGTGTGTGTGTGTGTGTGTGTGTGTGTGTGTGTGTATCTTCTCCATACCTATTTTTAAAAATGCACTCATAGGTCTGCCTGGTAGATACTTATATACATACTTATTGAATAATGCATATACACCCACACATGTATTTCTTTTCTATAATTATAAATAAATATGCATACACATATGTATATCTTCTATATATGTGTATTTATATATATATATATATATATAATCTCTATATATCTCGATATCTATGAGATGCATGTAAAGTAGCTATAAGTTAACCTTAAGAGAAAGGGACTGGCAACTAGAGGACTGGGAAAAGGTTCTTGCAAAAGGTACCTCTTAAATTGAGTCTTCAATATATTGGTAAGATAGAGAGGTGAAGGAGAGTCGTACAGGAAACAAAGCATTATGTAAGATGAATAGTAAACAGGTCAGTATGAATGGGTTGTAGAGTGTGTGATGGTAAGATGTATGATAAATAGAAAAATAGGAAGGGATAAGGTTGTAAAGGTCTTTATATGCCAGACAAATGTGGAAAGTTTCTACCCCTTACCTTAAGATATTAGTTTTGTTACTCTCATTTAGAGTTACCTCATTTGAAAAATGGATTGGCTGGTTAGATGCTTAGGGACCCCTAAGATCCCTTAAAGCTCTAAAGCTATGATTCTATGATTGCCATTTTTAAATAATTGAAGGATTGTCATGTGAGAGATTAAAAAAATGGCAATTCCTTGAGAGTAGAGATTATTTCCTTTTCAATATCTAAATTGCCAGTGCCTAGCATAATCCCTGGCCCATAGTTGTCATTTATATATTTTGTTGATTTGATTACTCTGATTTATTCTGTGTTGCTTCAGAGGGCAAAAATTATTAGGAGTGACAATATATTTTCTGATGCATTCATTTCACTGTTATCAATGAATGAATTTAAAAAGATATAAAATATTCAAGTTGACACAAGATCATTTAAATAATGAAATATCATCAAAAACTGATTCCCTTCCCCTTTCAAAAACCCCCTTCTTGGACTAGATAAGTTTACAAGTGAATGCATAAAACAAGAATAATTAAATCTAATATTATATTATGTAAAAAATAAGAAAATAAGGCACTCTTCCATTCTTTTTCTATGATATGAATATGACGTTGCTATCTAAACTAGGGAGTGACAAAACAGAGAAAGAAAGCTATAGACCAGTATTCCTAATGAATATTAACATGTGTGTTAATAAAATTTTAGCAAGTTATGATAATGTATTTAAAATAATACATTATGGTCTAATTTGATTTTTATCGGAAGAGTTTGTTTCAATATAAGGAAGATTGTAAATGTAATGAAATATATTGATAACATAAATAATAGAAACCACATGTTTATATTAAAAGATGTTGAAAAATCTTTTGATAAAATCCAACAAGTATTTCTCTATAAAACACTAGAAAGCATAGGAATAAAAGAACTTTTCTTTATTTGATATTAGTAAGTAATAATAAGAACAAACATACGTAAAAGAGAAAAATTAGAAATACCTCCAGTCAAGATCAGAAATAAAAGTATTTCATTTTTACCACTACATTTTCTTTTGTAAATAAAACAAAAATTTATTAAAGAAGTTACAACACATAAGAAAATGTGAGTAGAGAAAGACAGAGACAAAGGAGCAGTCAAACTGAGCCTGACTGGGCCAAGGAGTCAGAAAAGACTCTCAGAGAAGACTGGCCACCAATACCTTTTTTTTTTTTAAAGGTTTTTGCAAGGCATTAGGGTTAAGTGGCTTGCCTGAGGCCAAACAACTAGGTAATTAGCAAGTGTCGGAGGTCGGATTTGAACTCAAGTACTCCTGACTCCAGTGCAGGTGCTCTATCCACTGGGACACCACTACCTTTTAACACAATGCTAGAAATGTTAACTATAGGGAAAAAAAAGAAAATGAAACCTAGCAATTAAACAAGCAAAGGAGAAGCAAAACTATTGTTTTTGATAGGTGATATGATGGAGAATCCTAAGAAGTCAATTATTATTAAGTAAAACAATTAATAAATTTAGCAGTTGCAGGATATTAAATAAATCCACAAAACCATTATTTTTAGCATGCCTATATATCACCAACAAAGGCAAACAGAAAAATATAGAAAAAAAATTCCACTCAAAATAGGTACAGCATAAATAAAATAAGTACAGCGTATATAAACTATTTAGAACCTGACTTAACTAGAAGCTATGTGAATCCAACTACAAAATTCTTTTCATAGAAACAGTCAAAACTAAATGAATGGAGAATATTGTTTATGGATCGATCATGACAAGATAAAGAAAATTAAAATGCTACCTAGATAAGCTCATTCATTATCACACTAATCAAATTACAAAAAAATTATTTTATTGAATCAGAAAAATCTTAAGAATTTCAAAAGAGGTTAAGGGAGGAAAGGGGGTAAAAGGATTGTACAGTACCAGTTTTCAAACTCATGACAAAAACAATAAGCTTCAGGGGCAGCTAGGTGACTCAGTGGCTAGAGCACCAGCCCTGGAGTCAGGAGGATCTGAGTTCAAATTTGACCTCAGACACTTAATAATTATCTAGCTGTGTGACCTTGGGCAAGTCACTTGACCCCATTGCCTTTCAAAAACCTAAAAAAAACCCAATTAAGCTTCAACATGATTTGATTCTGGGATGGAGATGGTTAGAGAGGGAGAAAAAAGCAAAACAATTATGATTTTGATTAAGAAATGTATTGAATGAATTATTAGGAATGGGGAAGAGTATTCCTATGCCCTTTGGACTCAACAGATTCTGTTGTTATACTAAGATTAAATGGGATTTAATGAAGCAACTGCCAATTTGAGTTTGAGAATCACTAGTATTGGTTTTTAAATTTGTCAAAATATTGTCTCCCAAATGCAGCTGGCCTTAAAAAATATTCCTAATGGGAGAACATCATAATTTTTTTCATCTTAAAGCATATTTTATTGGCATCTATTGAAAGAAGAGTTGCTTTAAGGATAAAGCTATACTTATTTTCTTTCCAAGGAAGAAGTCTTGAGAAGAAAATCTTCTCAAAGAACACTACTGGCAAAAAGGAGTGTGTTAAAATGAGGATTACAAGGAAGCTGAAGAGCTTAGAAACCAAGTTTGAAATTGATGAGCTAAAGGAAGTACTATCATTTTTCTTTGAAAAAAGAAGACAATTAGTATGCGTTTGTTTATCTTTGTATGTCTCAAAAGTCGAAAAAAAGATTATACTTATACTGTTTAGTCATAAGAATTAGATAAGGAAAAATGAACTAAGCTACACGAAAGTGGATGATACTTAGAAAGAAAGCTTTCTCAATAGTGAGAGTTGACAAAAAATGGAATGACTTTTTACAGGAATTAGAAATCTTTGAGCAGCAGCTAGATTAGCTCTTCTTGGCAATATTGAAGATGTAATTCATGCTTCAGAAGAGGGTTGGACTCAATGACACATGAGATATGGACTTGTTGACCTCAATGCTATTCTGTAGCTTAGGATGTGTATTGAAATAGTTGTTTCTATTTTTTTCTTCTTTAAAGTGATGGAGCCAGAGATGGCTAATTATTTTATATCAAACTTGCTACATATAACGAATGCTTCCTTTTGATTTTTTCAAATGGGTGTAGTGGTTTGCAAAAGCAAAACTAATGTTAGCTGAATACTATGTACTTTTCTGATAATCTAACTAAAGCAGTTAAAATAGTTCTAGATTACATCTTGACCACACCACTCTTATATCTGAACACTTACTCACTATATGTTCTTTGGAGAGATAAAAGTTTGAGAAATGATTAAATGGAACAAAAATAGAAGACTGACCCTTTTTGTAGGGCATAGTTCTGGGAAGCCCTGAAAAACCAATAATGTCATTTTCAAAATGTGTCTGGGACATTTTATGTGAAATGTTTGTTAGCTTAATCTATTTTTTTATGTAACAAGTGACCATATTAGTTACAATTATAACTAGATGTTACTAGAAGGTCAAGAATTCTTATATTGAAAACATTCAAATTTGATGTCTAAAAATGTTTAGTTGCCCCATGTCCCAGTGAATAGAGTTGTAGACTTGATGCCTTTGACACAGTAGCTGAATGAATACGGTAAAGTTTATCTAACCTCTCAGTGCCCCAGGCGGCTCCTAAGACTATAGATTGCAGTTGAGTCAGGATCAGAGAGAGAGAGAGACAGACAGAGAGAGAGAGAGAGAGAGAGAGAGAGAGAGAGAGAGAGAGAGAGAGAGAGAGAGAGAGAGAGAGAGAGAGACAGAGAGAGAGAGACAGAGAGAGACAGAGAGAGACAGAGAGAGAGAGAGAGAGACAGAGAGAGAGAGACAGAGAGAGACAGAGAGATACAGAGACAGAGACAGACAGACAGAGAGACAGAGAGAAGAAACTGGAGTCAACTTGAATAAACATGTCTATTGTTAAATTTTCAGTGTGAGTTTTTAAAACTTAGAAACTAATAAATGCTACCTATGAGACCTTGCTTTATTTTGTTGAGTGCCCAAATTTAAAAAAGTGATAGAAAAATACTAATATTGCAGATTAAACTGTTATCTTAAACTAATGTTAAGACAAAGTGTGCTTGCTGTGAATATTTTTTTTGCATGGGAGGGAGAGCTGATTGGTTAGACATTTAATAGCGCACCTTTGGGGAGAAGTATATTGGGACACTTTTTAATTAGATAATATCCTTGTCTAAGATCTAAAACCGGAGTTAAAATTCTGAAGCCTTGTTTGCTCAATTCATTTTAAATTGTTATTTTAAAGTTTCTTTCTCCATCCTCTTTGTTCTTCCTCTTATTTATTTTCTCTATCAGCTCTATTCATTGGAGTACAATGCCTTCCTCTCAGGGCTTGTGCAGGCAGAAGTGACTGGATCTCTTCATATTTCCATACTGGTTATATTCATCTGTTAAGGACTTTCATTGAGATGAAAGTTGGTGGCAGAGGTTTAAGTTTTGGTAAAAACTAAGAGAAAAAAGCAAGATGGTTGATAGAAGTGGACAATGAGAAAGGTTTGGAATGATTATTTGTTAAGATAACTTGGGTAGAGACACACATACTCTTGTTCATTCAAAGATGTGCTCTGTGGCTCGGTTGTTTTGTTCAACAAGCAGATGACTAGTGTTGTTCCATAAGGCTTCTTTGATCTTGTTTCTCATGCTCAATACGTGCATCTATATGCATGAATGGACCACAGATATTTTAAAAAGTATTTTAAGAAACCATGAGTTTACTCTGTTGGAATGTTCAACTTTGAACAAGACATTAGTTTTTCAACATACACTCACAATTCCATTGTCATTTTCTTTTTAACTTAGAATCTAAACAGGATCAATGAAATTTGTTTTTTTTTTTTTTTGATGATATGATACTTGTTCTAAAGACAAAAGGTATTGGGAATATTAAAAAAATATTATTTTAGTAAAAGATCTTGGTCTGTTTCATGTTAATAAATTAGCTGTGATTTCCTCAGTGATATTTATGAGAAACTCCTTCCAACAAATCAGTAGCCTGCATCTAAGACCTAGTACTTAGCAGGGAATGTCCAGTCTGCTGGTTGTATAAGGCCCACAAAATCATTTGGTTTGGTGCTTCCTTGAAAACTGAGGTATTCATTAAATCTAGGAACTTTTTAGGGGTGAATTAATTAAATGTTTCATCAAATATAGCAGACTTAGTTTTAGGTGGATAATTTTGTATGACTTAAAAAAAAAGATTCTCTGCCTTGTAAAAGGTTTCTGAGGAATTGTCCGAGGTACTGAGACTTGAAAGGTAACAATTCCCAAGTCCTGGAAGTGGGATTTCTACTTAGCTCTTGTGGACTTCAAGCTTCTAGTCACTATATTAGACTACCCCCCCCCCAATATGCTATACTCTTATTGTTTCATTTATATAATGTCTATATAATGTCTGATCAGTTCAACTAGGCTAACCTTTGTTCTATTTTTTTTAAAAAAATCATCTCAGGATCCAATCTAGTTCATAATATATATAGGTTCATAGATTTAGAACTAGAAGAAACCCAAGGATTTGCCCAAGGTCATGCAAGTAATAAGTAATAGAGTTAGGAATCAATAATATGGCTCTCTAATTGAATTTCTACCTTTCTTTTCACAAAGCTGTGCATAGTTTTAAACAAACAGAAAGAACTCAAAAGATAGGTTGTTTTCAGTATTTTTTACATATTACATTTTTATAATTATATAATTATCAAATTACAAAGTCTAGATGAAAAAATCTATAATGAAGAAATGTTTAAAATGATGGGAAGCTCTTCTGTTTTCTGGACATTCAAGTATACCAATATGTAAGGCTTCATGGCAGCTGTTTTGTTTAGCCATGGACAATCTTTTCTGAACTTCAGCATCTTTCCTTTCATATGAAGCTTACTTTTGCTTCTGCTTCTATAGAAATATTTTTTATTCCTCCTTCTTTGAATTCCCTGATTTCTCACTGATAGAGATCTCAAACTTTTGCTCTATGTTTTCAGTAGGAGAACAATTATTTCTGCTGCCTATTGGTCTGATCCTATAATAGACTTCTCGTAAGGAAAGGAGGGGGAAGAGAGGAATCACTTATTTGGAACTCACTATGTGTGCCAGGCACTTTGGTAAGGTTTTCTATTATTTCATTTAATCTTTACAACAACCATGGGACTTTGGCATTATTACTATCCTCATTTTTACAATTGAGGAAACTGAACCAGACAGAGGTAAACTGACTTGTTCAAGGTCACACAGCAAGTAGTGTCTGAAACCGGATTAGAACTTATGTCTTCTTAATTATAGCTCCAGTAGCCTACTAGCTGTGCCACCATATGGTTGAACACAGAATTCTGATGTTGTTGTTGTAGAGTTGTTTCAGTCACGTCTGACACTTCATGAGCCCATTTGGAGATTGCTTGGCAAAAACACTGGAGTGTTTTGTCATTTCCTTCTCCAATTCATTTGAGTCAAACAGGGTTTTAAGTGATTTACTCAGGGTTACAGCAGCCAGTAAGTGTCTGAAATCAGATTTAAGCTCATAAAGATGAGGCTTCCTGATTCCAGGCCCACAGTGCTGAGTTAGTTAGCATACAGTTTCCATAATCCTAAAAATAGATTTTAGGTTCACTGGTTTAATAGAACAAATTTATTTATTTTTTCTTTACTTCAGTAAAGATGTGGATTTGGGTCAAATTTCTGGGAATCCAAACTAAAAAGGTCACTAGATTCTTACCTTTTAATTTGGTAATCTAGACTGTAGTTTTAAAATCCAGTTGACATTATTGAAAAACATCTTGTTATATAGCTGGGAAGTCCAGTATTCAAATTCCATCTTTGTCACATACTGGCTTTATGAACTAAGCAACAAATCATTTAACCTTTCACTGCTCTAGGGAATACACTAAAACTGTATGTTGTAGATTAACTGCCATCTTTCATCGGTACAGGGAGTCCTGTATACCAATGAAATAAAAATCTTCATCACTAGCTATAATTAGATAGTAGTCTCAAGTAGTCTCAGAAGTGCTAGTTGATGTAAAGTGTTAGTTGACAAAAAGGGCAGCTAGGATTTAAATGGGTAGAATGTTGGACCTGGACTCAGGATGACTTCCCTTCCCGAGTTCAAATCTGACCTCAGACATTTACTAGCTGTATGACCCTGGGCAAGTCACTTAACCCTATTTACCTCAGTATCCTCATCTGTAAAGGGAATGGTAAGCCACTTTATTATCTTTGCCAAGAAATCCCCAAATGGGATCAAGAAGAGTTGAAAAACCTGAAAATGACCAATAACAATAAGTAAATTCTAGGACACCAGGCATCCCTTTTCTGATGGAACTTTTGCTTCATCTGGATGACATATCACTTAGGATCAATTGATTTTATCCAGCTTGTTAATATTCAGGAGCCAGTTTCCTGAGTATATTTCTAAGGGTCATAGATTTAGAGTTGGAAGGGACCTCAAAGGACAATTACTTCCACTTCTTCATTTTACAGATACAAAAACTGAGGCAAACAGGATTTGCCCATGCTCATATTGGTTTGAATTTATGTCTTTTGATTCCAATGCCATCGTAAACAACTGTTTTAATCCATCTATCTACAAGTTTTATTTTTTTAAAAAGGAAGCTTGAGCAGTATCACCACTAGAGATGTTTGAGGGAAGAATGAAAAATAATTTGAGATTCCTTCCAACTACAACCTCTAACCTATGGAAAGTGTCCTTTCTTCTGATCACCTAGTACCTAATGTCTTTATGCTCATTTTTCATTCCTTATAAACTACCTTCTGTGGGAAGCTAGGTAGCCCAGTCAATAGAGAACTGGGCCTGGATTAGGAAAACCTGAGTTTAAATCTAGCCTCAGAAACATATTAGCTATGTGAATCTGGACAAGTCACTTAGCCTCTGCCTCAGTTTCCCATCTGTAAAATGAGAATATTAATGATACCTACTTTAAAAGGTTGTTGTGAGGATTAAATGAAATAATAATTATAAAAGCAGTTAAAAGAGGTACAGTGCCTGGCACACAGTAAGGGTTAGTGATTGTTATTAGTTTCCTTCCCATATGCATATGCACTGTATCTTCCAAAGAGTTTGTAAACTCCTCAAGGGTAGAGACTTTTTCTTCTTTTTCATCATGTCTTTTCTCTACATGACCTAGTCTAGTGTTGAAATAGTAGGTAGTTGGTAAGAAACTGTTAATTTTGAGATGGTATACTGTCTATCCTTCATAGCAGCTTGAAAAACAAACTTATTCTTCCAGAGTAGGGGTTCTTCATTTATTTTGCATCATGGTTTGGCAATCTAGTAAAGCCCGTGGACCTCCTTCTCTGAATGTTTTTAAATATATAAAATACAATATTTAGTGTTGTAAAGGAACCGATTACATTAAAATCCAATTATCAAAAATGTTTAAACCCCCCCCACCAAATCGATGGAACCCAAATTGAGAATCTCAATTTTAGAGAATGTCAGTGAGTACTGGGAAAAATTGTCTAATTATTATTCTACAAATAAGTGGCTCAATACTTTGGATCATTCTTTGTACATTGATATAGACATAGACTTAGACATTCAAATATACACAGTAGCACTTTTTAATTTTTTAAACTTATTTTTCCAAAGGCATCATATTTCTTTTCATTATGATTGAAGAGATGAATTCCAGGAAATGGGCTGCCACACATGGAAGAAATATAATCCAAGGGAAATGTCTTCACTTATAAATTTGGTGTGCCATAGAACATTAACTTCATTCAAACCAAGGATGGAGAATCTTTTTCTGCCAAGGGCCATTTGCATATATACATATATAATCTTATTCATCTGCTATATCTGGTAAAACATTTAATTAATTCACCCCTAAAAAGCTCCTAGATTTATTGAATTTCAAGTCTGGCCTGTGGTTGCTGTGGTAGCACCATGGATCTTAACTTGTGGGTTGAACATTCCCCTCCCCTGATTTAAACAAACCATTTTTAGAGAGTATATAATCCTATTATGAATTTTGTAGGCAATTATAGTGAAAAATTCTTCTCAGCTCAATTTTCACAAAACATTCAAGAGTAAGAAACTAAACTTAATAAATGACTATTTCTGAAAGCATGCATTTTTCTAATCATTACCTAGAAAAAGGATTTGTTTTTAAGTCTTTTACAAACTCATATGCTCAGTACAAAATTCTTTCCAGCTGTGCTTTTATCATTTTATGGAAGTGTCTAGGAGGTAATTTGACCCAGGAGAATTTAGTTTTGAACTTTACTGCAAAACAATCAAAACAGACTTACCAGTTCTTTATTTCAGTAAATGTCTCATAAAGATGGTAAGTTTAAAAAAATAGACTGGCTAGTGAGAGATCATATGTTATGAAATGAAAAACAGACATTCAGGAAATAATGGATGTGTAATGCATTCTTGTCTAGCTAGAGGATAGGTTAATACTTTGGTCCAATTGTCAAGAAGATTGGTGAATTTCATAATAAAAATGCACTTTGAATTCATTAAGAACATGTCTCATTTCTTGTATGACTATATATTGGAAAGTACTGAAAACAATATTTTGCATGTAGCAAATACTCAGTAAGTAGCTCTTCTATGTTAAGTAGTGCTGAATTTCAAAATTTTTTTTATCAGTTCTGTAGACTAATGCTCATCTGACATGCCCCCAAGTTCAGTAAACATACTTGCCATCCTTTTCTGTATACTCTGAAGCAACCAGGTGGGGCAGTGGAAAAATACCAGACTTGAAGTTGGGAACATCTAAGTTCAAATGTGGCCTCTGACATTTACTAGTTGTGTGACCCTAAGAAATTCATGAAACTTCTCTGTCCCTTAGTTTTCTCTTCTGTAAAATGGGTATAATAATAGTCCCTAATTCCCAGGGTTGTGAAGAAAAAAATGTGATAGAATATGGAAGACACTTAGGAAACTTAAAGTGCTATTCAAATACTAGCTATTCTTGTTAATACACTTTAGATTACTAGTTTTTCTCAATCTGTGGTTCCCACAACTGAGCATAATATTCCAAATGTGGTCTAATCAGGGCAGAGTACAATAGGATTGTCAACTCTCTTGTCTGGGACATATATTTACTTAACCTCTCTTGGTCCATCATTAAATCATTGGAGGTTTGGATCTTGCCTCCATATCATAGCATGGTAACTAAATTTTAGAATGCATCTTGGTGCTATTTTGTATCTTGGAGGCAGGAGACGGGGGGAACGAATCATTGTAGATCAAACACTGTCTTCCTTGCATAGCTGACTTTCTCTAAGAATCTCAACTTTAGTGACTTGTGGTCTCAACAATTTGGGCAGTGGATCTGAAGAGACCAGATTTTGTAGATTAGTAGTTCTCAAGGTGTGTGGTCTGGGGTCATCTGGGGTTTCCCACTGCTCTTTTAGAAGATTCTCAAGAACACCCATTATCATAATAATACTAGTTTTATTTCCCAAATGATAAATATCAGAAGAGGTTGAGGCAGACAGATTAAGTGACTAGTGAAAGGTTAGAATGTCAGTAAATAAATAAAGTAGGATTTGAACTTCAGTCTTTCTGACTCCAGATCCAGGGCTCTAGTTACTGTCCCGTCCAGTAATACTACTGTAAAAATGATGAGAATGTTATGATTGAGACCATGCAAGTAACTTTCAAATGTTCCATACTTTCTGACAGATTTTAAGTGAGATAATCTCCCAAATTCTTTTTTCTTATAGAATCATCATTCTTTCTTTGGTACTGTGGGAAAACATTACTGAAATTTTCATTAGTCTAAGTAATGTTTGGTATGTCTGACTAGATGTGTAGAAACTTATTTTCTTGTGTTTTGCTGGGAGTTTGTCACAAAATTCTCATATAAGATAAACCTCCAATGAATAATCTAAGAAATCCTCCAAATTGTAACACTGAGATAATTGATGTTATTCCATAGAATAAATATCAATGCACTTAACACGTAGTTGTTCCCACAAATGCTGGAGGCCTCCCATAGTCTAGAGACTGATAGCTCTATTTTCCTGTAAACCATCCCCCAAAGGCTCTTCCTTAATTTGGCAAGATTTGTTACCCAATGAAAGCCTCATGTTCCCTTTTTTTCCACGCTCTTTGTGAAGCTGCCTATTTTTCAGGATGTTTGAAAGGAGAAGTGGGTTTTGTCTGCCTGTGAGTATCCCTTTCAATGCCTTTACATAGACCCATTCTTTGAAATGAGGATTGTGAGGGAAATTGCCTAATATCCTAAAATATACTGCAAGGGAGAGAGAAATCTCTGCTACCATTAGCAATATGCTCATTGGCATCATAAGAATTTGGCATACTGAGGAAACTGTTATTCTCATGTAGCTCAGATAATTGACTGCCATCAGAAGTTGTTCATGATTCAACAAAAATTCATCATAGCAAACCTATATGCTGACTTAACATATCAGAAGTGTACATAGAATTTCTAGAGTAACAAGCACTAAGGGCCAAGAAGTATGGAAGATTTACACCTATCAATTTTTTGTTCAATTGAAGGTGGGGAAGTCAGAGAAATCTTACAACTTCAGGCACAAGGAAGAAAGATTAAGTCCCTAGGACAATACAGCATTCCTAGGGAAGCCAGCACTGATCAGAGAAAGCAAGGTGGAATTAGTTTGGGGAGGACCCAAACTTGGGTGCTCCTGATGGGAGAGGAAGGCAGTCATTTGATAACTTTCAGTTTTAAGCAATTAGTCTTTCTAACTAGGTATTAGTCTTATTTTTAAAAAATTGTTGAATTACTACAGGCATTGTCTACATCCTTTAAATTGAGGTTTAATGGGACAAAACCCTGGTATTCCTACCTAGTTATTGTTCTGTGCAAATTATTCTATTAGATTCTGAGGATAGGCAAATAGAAAAAAATATAGGCCCTGTGACCAATTCAAAATGGGCAATAGGCAATTAATGATGGAGGCTCAGAAGAGAAACTAGGAATGAAAATATCTAAATGGCAATCATCTGCATAGAAATTAAACCAATGCAAGTTATTGAGGCACCAAGAAAAGGAAAAGGGTCTAAGATTGCTTCTTGGCAAATTCTCACAATTGGGGGATGAGATATAGATGATGAGTTAGAAAAAAAGAGACTGAGAAACAGTAGTCCTAAAAGGAGAAGGAGAATCAGAAGAGTGTAATGTCACGAAAAGGAATACAGATTTGGTCAAAGTTTCAAATGCTTTTGTTGTTGTTCATCCTTCATTCTCCAAAAGGGTTTTTTAGAATTTTTTAGTGTCATTTAAAATATTTTATATTTTATTGAAGTGTTGTTTTCCTTCCTCATCAGAATTTCATCCAATCTTCCCCCACCCCATTCTTCTCCTAGAGAGATATCTCAGATAAATAATTTTGATCAAATTCACAAAAGGAGGAAATAGAAATTAAAACTGATCAAATATCAACAAAATACCAATACCACGATTTCATCTCTGCAAAGTAAGATGGTAGGGTTGTCTTCTCTTATCTCTTCTATGGGGATATTCTTTGATCACATTTAGCTTTAGTTTTTTTTCAAGAGTTGATGGGTTCTTGACTTTCCTGGAGTTTTTCATGGGCTCAAAAATTGACTCAAGAAGATATAGGTCAGGCACTATAATCCTAGCTTCCCTGATGTACTGGACTGTTTTTCCATTCAGCTCACAACTCAGGAAGAAAAGAAAAGATGGAATGAAAGAGGGAGTAAATCTGCAGAAAATTCTTCATACAAATGTCCAAGGTGAACTTCCCGATCTCCTCTGGACACCGGTAGGCTCTGGAATCTGAATGCACAATGACTGCCTGGACTTTCTTCTAGTCATCGGAAAGTGGTAACATGATACCCCTAGCAAGATCTCAAAGTCAAAAGGTCGGAAAAAAAACTGGAGTTGGGACACAGCTCTGGTTCCACCCATCTAGCAAAATCTGAACCCTTCCTCTTCCATCTCTGGCAGTCAAGTGGGAGCTTGGGACACATCAGAAGGGTGATGTCTTGATTTGCAAGTGAATTGAATTTAAGTGAGGCAAAGCTGTGCAAAGTCATCGGCCTCACACTTTCTTCTAGAGTCTTGGAGTCCACTGGCAAGACAGGGAAGAACAACTAGTGATGAGCCAGGATGCCATCAAATGCTGCAGATAGATCAAGAAGGCTGAGTTTTGAGAAAAAAAGCCATCAGATGAAAGAGAGTAATATTCAGCAAGCTTTAAGAGATAATGTGGAGGTCAAAAATGTTTTCTATCCTGAAGACAATAGAGAATCACTAAAGTTCTTTGAGCAGGGATGCAGTTATTAGAACTATTCTTTAGGAATATTATTTTTGCAGCTACACAGCAGTTGGATTGCATAGGAAAGAGACTAGAAGTTGAGTTTCATTAGGAGATTGTTGCAAGGGTCTTGGTAATAAGAACTTGAACCAGGGTAGACTGTCTATGTCAGTTGGGATGGAGTGGGCAGATGCATGAGACATGATATGGAGATAGAATTGAAAAGAATTGGAACCTGATTGGATACATGAAATCAGAGTGGCTAACTATTATATCTGATTCCAGGTGGGGACTTTAGTAGTTTCTTGTAGAGAACCTGTTGCTTTGTTGTGTATTGTCATGGAAACATGTAAAACTTTAAAAACACAACACTTGGCTAGGGTTAGCACTTACTTAGCTCATTACTAGATTTTATTCTTTGTAATGTTATTCAAGATCAAAATTGCATTTATGAACACAATACAATTACTTACAACTGTACCTTAGTCTGAAAGACTCTTATTCAAAAAACTTAAGTGAATAGTCCCTTGAAGATCCTTTTAAAACAATAAAGTTCACAGATTACCAGAAACAGACTGCTTATATATCCTTTTTGTTGTGGCAAAGAATTAAAAACTGAGGAGATTTCCATCACCTGGGGGATGGATGAATAAGTTGTGTTGTATGATTATGATGGAATACTTTTGTGTAAAAGAAATGATGAGCAGGCTGCTCTCAGAAAAACCTGGAAAGACTTACGTGAACAAATGAGTAGAACAGTATATTTAAGAGATAATGTGGAGGTCAAAAATGTTTTCTATCCTGAAGACAATAGTAACAGCAAAAAAACAGAAATAGTAACAGCAATAAAATGATCTAAAACAACTCTCAGGGATTTGTGATGAAAAATGCCATCCATTTCCAGAGAAAGAAAGATGGGGTCATACTTTTTTTTTTGTACTTTCTTTTTCTTTTTTTGTCTATGATTTCTTTTGCAACTTGCCTAATTTGAAGATATATTTTTCATGACTACACATGCATAACCTATATCAAATTGCTTGTCTTCTCAGTGAAGGGGGGAGGGATGAGAGAATTTGTAACTTAAAATTTAAAAATGAATATTATGTTATTTATACATATAATCAGATAAAAAATAAAATCTCAAATGATTACTTGAAAAAAGAGAAAGGTATTGGGGCTCATCCAGGGGAATAAATAATCAATTGCCATGAACTGGGGAGTAGACCCTGGTATACAATAACACTATGTGGTCTAACCTAAAATTCTCCTTCCTGAATATCATAGTAAAGGAACTAATATAAAATTAGTATTTTTTTCTTTCTTTTGATTTCAGATTTTAATTAGACAGCCATTTTCCCAGTATGTTTCCTTTTCTAGTCAGATCAGCTATTTTGAGGGAATATTTGCATGGTTGAAATTTAGGAAAGCACATCTATTTATGGGATTATAATACTCGTTATAATTATGGAAGTTGATAAGAGCATTATGTATGTTGCATTTCTGGGATACAAGGGGTAGAAATGCACTTGAAAAACAATATAGGTGCTCATCCAAATACTTATTATATCTAATTTTGTACTGAGCAGACTTAGACTGTTTGCCTTATTGTGACATGAGTACAGAGAACTTGCCTACACATTGTTGAAAATTTTTGTTTATTTATTTGATTTCTATTTAATTTATTCTGATTGTTTTAAAGAGAAAGTGAATCCAGATCTGTAATTTGTACAGTCTAATTGGAGGAATTGTGTTGTCCTACATGTTTCAGAGAACTGTTACATGAATTTTTACCCAAAATAGTTTTCACATTATAGTCAACCCTGGCTCCCCTCTGGAGCCCATTTCAGATCTGACTTTCTTTTGAATTGAAAAGTTTGATCTTTTTTTCCTTTATATTAATTATCTTTTTTTAAATTATTGAGGCAGATATTTAAATTGACCAAAATTGAATTATTGAACTATTTTTTTAAATTAATGAGTCATGCCTTTAAAATTAACAAAATAGGTCACAATCTGTGGTTATTGTGGTTAGGTCATTTCAGTCAGGTCTGATTTTTTTTGTGACCCCATTTGGCACTTTTTTTTGGCAAAGATACTGGAGTAGGTCTGCCATGTCCATCTCCAGATTATTTAACAAATGAAGAAACTGGGACAAACAGGGTTAAATGACTTGTCTGGTGTCACACAGTTAGTAAGTGTCTGTCTGAGGTGGGATTTGAACTCATGAGAATGTGTCTTCCTGATTCCATGCCAAGAACTCTTATCTACTCTGTTTCCCAACAAATGGGTTGCAATCTAATCAATCAATCAACTGGAAAGTATTTTTTAAAGATTATTCTATGTAAGACAACATTCACAATTTGTAAAAGGGGTAAAACTGAATGACTCACATATATAGAAGGACTTTTGAGCAATTGAGTGTGTCCCTTTCAGACTTTGATGGATCAATAAAAAGAAGCTTATATTTCCTTAATTTTTTAAATTTAAATTTAAATTTATGAAATAAAACAAGCATTTTTATAACAATAATAATAAAAAGCTAATTGTACATGAAAATGCAGATCTACTATACAAATTTTGCTATTTCATTCAAATATACAACAAAATTATCATGTAAATTTCTTTTTTTCTTCATTCCCTCCACCCCACTCTAGAGATAGCTACCATTAGGCACAAGATGTGTAAAATTATTCTATATATATATATATATATATATATATATATACACTTTTATTTATCAGTCTTTACTCTAGATGTAGTGTTTTTATTCATATGTCCTTTATAGTTAATTTGGTTTTTTTTTTTTAGGTTTTTGCAAGGCAAATGGGGTTAAGTGGCTTGCCCAAAGCCACACAGCTAGGTAATTATTAAATGTCTGAGACCGGATTTGAACTCAGGTACTCCTGACTCCAGAGCCGGTGCTTTATCCACTGCGCCACCTTTAATTTGGGTTTTTATAGTGGTCATAATAATTCATTTGTTCAAAGTCATTCTTTAAATAATATTGCTGTTACTGTAAACAATGTTTTCTTGGTTCTGCTTATTTCACTGATCATCATTTTGTGCAAGTCTTTCCATGTTTTTCGAAAATTATTGAACTTATCGTATTTTATCAGTCATATACTACATATTTAACCATTCCCTACTTGATGATCATTCCTGAAATTTCTAGTTCTTTGCCACCATAAAAAAGAGTTGCTATTAGAGCAAAATTCTTTTCATTTATCCCTAATTATTTTCAGAAATAGACTAAGTAGTGGTATTAGTGGGTCAAAGGATATACAAAGAATAATTACTCTGAGCATAATTCCAGATTATTCTCCAAAATGACTGAATCAATTCACCATTCAACCAATCATGAATTAATGTCCCAATTTTCCCACATCCACCCCAAAATTTGTCACTTTACCCTTCTATGATTTTAACCAATCTAGAAGCTACAAAATGATAACTTAAGGCCTTTAATTTGCATTTCTCTAATTAATAATGATTTAAAACATTTTTATATGATTATAAAATGTTTTGATTTCTCTATCAAAAAACTTCTTGTTCATATCCTTTGATCATTTGTCAATTGGGGAAATGATTCATATTCTTATACATTTGATAAAATTCTTAACATATTTTATCTGATAAACTGTCCATAAAATTTCCCCTCAGTTTTCTGCTTCCCTTCTGATCTTGGCTGCAGTTGTTTTATTTGCACAAAATCTCTTTAATTTAATGTAATCAAAAGTATCTGGTTTACATCTAATTTTGCTCTCTATCTCTAGTTTATTCATAAATTATTCATTTATCCATATATCTGATGGTAATATGTTTCATGATCTAATTTTCTTGTGAAACTTTATCTAGTTCATGTATCATTTTGACTTTATCTTGGTAAATTGTATAAGATATTGGTCTATGCCTGGTTACTCCCATACTGATTCCATTTTTTCCAATAATTTTACCAAATAATGAATTTTTGTGCTTTATATGAGTCTTTACATGTGTCAAATATGAGGTTATTATGTTTATTTGCTGTTGTAAGTTGTATATCTACTCTATTCCCTTGATCTACCTTTCTATTTCTTAGCTAATACCAGATAGTTTAGATTACTGCCTTATAATATTATTTAAGATTAGGTACTGCTAAACCTCCTTGCTTTACATTTTTTTTTTTAGGTTTTTTGCAAGGCAAATGGGATTAAGTGGCTTGCCCAAGGCCACATAGCTAGGTAATTATTAAGTGTCTGAGGATAGATTTGAACTCAGGTACTCCTGACTCCAAGGCCAGTGCTCTATCTACGGTGCCACCTAGCCACCTCTGCTTTACATTTTTTCCTCTTATTTTTGATATTAATGACTTTTTGTTTTTCCAAATGAATTTTATTATTCTTTTATTCATTATCCTTATTTCTTTAAGAGGTGTTAATTTCTTTAATCACCTTGAGAGAATTAGAAATTCTCTCATCCATATGGATCAGTACCTAATGGATTTTAAAAAACATGTTCTGAGTGATCTCTGGCAGTTGGGAAGAGAACAACCTATGAAAGGAATATACTAGCTTTTGAAAAGGAATTCTCTTTGCCTTTTCTTTTATACCTCTTTCTTAAGGCAGCAAAATGAAGAAAGAATTTCTCTATACTCACTTCCTCCCTCCCCTCCAATCTCATTTTATTGGCAATTGTATAATATAGTGAATCGCCCAACCTCTCACAAAATAGTCAAGGAATTCTAGTTGCAGAAGTGTGCTATGGAGGAGAACAAATGCCCAGCAGAGCTATTGTGTACCTGAAAGAAGCAGTGTGAACACAGCACAGGAAAAGAAAAGACATCAGGGCAGAGGTGTTTAAATTTCTTTGAACCACCTTTTTACTAGTGCAGTCAATATGCCTCCCCTTTCCACTGACACAGTATATACTTGTGGAAGAAGGTGTCCCATGCTGTGGGGAATATATTGTTATTATTATTATTTGTGCCACATGATTTCACTAATTGACTTTTTTTGAGTTAATTGTGTCCAGAAATTGACTGTTAAAGAGAAATTGCTGATAGTGGCTTGTGCACTATAGTTTTAAAAGTACAGACAATACCTAAACCCTAGGTAGTCATAGCCATTCGGAGACCTACCCTGCCAGGATGAATTGAATAGCCCAGAGGGACACTTGTTATTGTTCAGTCATTCCAGTCATATATGACTCTTTGTGACCCCCATTTGAGGTTTTATTGGCAAAGACATGGGAGTGGTTTGCCATTTCCTTTTCCAACTCATTTTACAAATGAAGAAACTGAGACAAACAGTGATTTGACCAAGGTCACAAATCTAAGTCTCTGGGTTCAGATTTAAACTCATAGAGATGTATCTTCCTGATTCCAAGTACAGTACTCTATAGACTATGGTTCCTTGTTACCCCTGCAATGACACTACATAAATAACATATTGATTTTCCCTGATTCATGGAGGAGCAATTGAAAGGTCTGTGAATTTTCAATCTGGAGAAGAGAAGCCTTGAGGAGACATGATAGCTCAAGAAGTATCATATCTTAGATATGTTCATTTTTTACATCAGAAGACAAAACTAGAATCTATAGTTGAAGTCGAAAAGAGACCAATTTGGCCTTGATATAAGGAAAAGCTTTCTGCTGAAAAGTGGAACCAGCAGACAGAGGAAGTAAAGAGTTTCCTTTTCTTTTTATAGATCTTAAGAGTCTGAATGACTACTTAATAGATATGTTGTTTTGTAAGAATAGGTTGGACTAGATGATATCCGAGGTGGCTTGTAAATAAGTCTAAAATCTGTAATTTTGTGATTATCTTCAAACTACTTTCAATTCATCACCTTATTTGCATGATTGATACTGAGTGAAATGAGCAGAACCAAAAAAATATATACACCAATTACAACATGGGGTGATGATCAGCTTTGATGGGCTTGTTCATTTCAGCAGTACAATAATCAAAGACAATTCTAAAAGATTTGTGATGGAAAATACCAGCATATCCAGAGAAGGAACTATGAAGTTTAAAGGAAGATTAAAATTTGTTATCTTTAAATTTTAAAAGCTGTCTTATGTATTATGTCATTTTTTTCTCTGATTTTTTTCTGTTTGGATTTGATTCTTTTTTTATTCCTATTTTTTGTTTGTTTATTTTATATTATTACAATAATTTTTTGTGAGAGGAATCGTAAACCCCTCCTCTGCCAAAAAAGATGATAAATCTCAAGAATAGTGAGAGAGAAAAAGAGTGTACTTCAGTCTGTGTTCAGATTCCAATGGCTCTTCTCTGTGATGAGTTGCCTTCCCCATCATAGCCACCAGGAGAAGTTGCTTCAATATTTTTCCCACAGTTGCAATCACTAGCTGTATTTCCCTCCACTCTATTCCTCTCCACTCTCATTTATTCTATTCTCTCTCTCCTTCCACCCTGTCCCTGCTCAGAAGTTTGTTGTATCTGAGTACCCTCTCCCATGATCTTCCCTCTCTTCTTTCACCTACTCCTCCCTTCCCCCCATTCCCCCTTATCCCATCCCTTTCCTCTCATTTTTCTCTAGGGTAAGATAGATTTCTGTACCCTATTAAGTGTATATGTTTTTTCCTCTATGAGGCTCACTCATTCCCGCTTGCCTTCTCCCATTCCACTCCATTGTAAAAGCTTTTTCTTGATTCTTATGTGAAATATCTTAGCCCCTTCTTCCTCTCCTTTCTCTTCCTCCCAATATTTTCCTTTGTCACCCACTGACTCCATCTTTTAGCTATAATATACCATTATATTCAACTCCTTCCTGTGCCTTTTATATATATAGTCCTTCTTAACTGGTCTTATAAATGAGAAAGCTCATATGAGTTATCAGTATCTTCTTCCCGTGCAGGAATACAAACAGTTTAACATCATTAAGTTCTTCATAGTCAGTCCTTCTTGTCCATCCCCTCTATGTTTCCCCCAAGTCTGTACTTGGAGATCAAATTTTCTGTTCAGCTCTGTTGTTTCAATAGGAAAGTTAGAAAGTCCCTTGTTTCACTGAAAGTCCATCTTTTCCACTGAAAGAGGATGTTCAGTTTTGCTGGGTAATTGATTCTTGATTGTACAGCAAGATCTCTTGCCTTCCTTAATGTCATATTCCAAGCCCTATGAGCCCTTAATGTAGATGCTGTCAGATCCTGTGTAATCCTGACTATAGAGCCATGGTAGTTGAATTGTTTGTTTCTAGCAGCTTTTCCCTTTGACTTGGGAGTTTTGGAGTTTGGCTATAATATTCCTGGGTGTTTTTCTTTAGGATCTCTTTCAGGAGTTGATTGGTGACTTCCCTCAATTTCTATTTTATCCTCTGCATCTAGGATCTCAGGGCAATTTTGCTGTATTATTTCTTGAAAAATCAAGTCTAGGCTCTTTTCCTGGCTGTGATTTTCAGGTAGCCCAATAATTTTTAAATTATATCTTCTGGATATGTTTTCCAAAGTCAGCTGTTTTCCAATAAGATATTTCACATTTTCTTCTAATTTGTGTTTTTGATATTGTTTTATTTCTTCCTGAGTTCTCCCAAAGTCATTGACTCCTTTTAGTTCCATTCTGCATTTGAAGGAGTTATTCTCTTCAGAGAGCTTTTTTATCTCCTTTTCTAGTTGGCCAGTTATTCTTTTTAAGGCATTTTCCTCCTCATTTGTCTTTTGTGTTGCTTTTCCATTTGGCCCAAACTAGTTTTTAATTTGGTATTTTCTTCAGTGTTTTCTTTTGTAATTCTTTGACCAAGCTGTTGACTTGGTTCTCATGATATATCTGCATCATTCTCATTTCTTCTCCCGGTTTTTCCTCTACCTCCCTTAATTACTTTTCAAAGTCTTTTTTGAGCTCATCCATAGCCTGAGACCATTTTCTATTTCTCTTGAAGGTTTTGGATACAGAAGCTTTGACTTTGATATCTTCTTAGTATGCATTTCTATCCTCCATGGGACCAAAGTAATTTTCTATGGTCAGATTCTTTTTTTTTCTTTTTTTTGCTCATTTCCTCAGTCTTTGACTGATTTACCACACTTCTAAGGCTTTGGAACAATCCACAGGGATCTTAATTCCTCCAGGATCTTATGAGAGGCTATGACTACTCTCTTACCTGTGCTCAGGCCCTCCCCTCTACCCTGGAGCTGTGAGGAGGGTCCCAGCTCAGCTAAGGTGGTATGGAAGCCCAAACTGCAACCTGGATCTGAGTGTGAGCAAATAGCTGAGAATTGCCCCAGGGAGAGCAGAAAGACCTCTGCAGTCTCCCCCAACCCACTTATCATCTATGGATTGAGAGCTCTGAACATGTTGGTGACTCTGTTGACTTCCGCTGCAGGTTCTTACCACAGGGCTGCTCTGAGGCCAGAGCTTGGCTCTGCACTCACTCTGGTGTGGCAGAGTTCTCTCACCACCCCTTCTGGCTATCCCCAGTGATCCCTGGACCAAGATGTCTGGAAACTGCCCCCTCTGCCACAGTCCTGGGTGCCCAGCCTGATTGCACCGAACTGAGGCTGCAGCTGTGACTGCTCTGCAGCTCTTTCCAATCCATGGTCCTGGTGAAGCAGACCTTTTCTGTGGAATGTCTAAGTTGTCTTGGACTGGGAAATTGTATTGCTCAGTCTTTCTGTGGGGTCTGCCCCTCTAAATTTTGGCTAGAGATATAATTTGGTGGCTTTTGGAATTTTTTGGGAAACAAGTTTCTGGGAATTCCTGCCTTCAGACCGCTGTCTTGGCTCTGCCCCCAATTTGATTCTTCTTTCACAACATGATCAATATGGATCTATATTTGGCATGGTTATGTGTGAATAACCTATATTAGATTGCTTTCTGTTAGGGGAGGGGGGACAGAAAGGAGGGAAGGAGAAAAAAATGTAAAACTCAATTCACCATCTTGTGCAATAACAAATTGTGTAGAACAGACTTTCAAATGCTTTCAGCCAATCAGTCAAATTGTTCATTTAGTTAATAGACATTTTTTCACTAGAATATGAGCTACTTGAGAGCAGTCTTTTAGTTTTTTTCATTAGTCCCAGTGCTTAGTAGGCACTTAATAAATGCTTAATGATGGACACATGAAACCCTGAATGTTTATGAACACCCTTGTTTATTTTCAAATGAAATACACTTTCCAAAAGATCTAGAAATAGGGGTAGGTAGGTGGCACAGCGGATAGAACATCCACCCTGGAGTCAGGAGGACCTGAGTTTAATTCCAACCTCAGACATTTAATAACTGCCTAGTTGTGTGACCTTGGGCAAGTCATTTAATTCCATTGCCTTGCAAAAAAGCCAAAAACAAACAAAAAAGATCTAGAAATCACCTTCTATGATTTTAAATTCTGTTTCTGCCACCAAATAGTTAACTAGGTCTCAGAAATACTTGGGAAAGTGTTATCTTGTAGGATTGTGTCTCAGTGTTTACTAATGCATATTCGTGACTGTCAGAATGAACCCATTATTTTGACGAAAAGACTGCCCTTTTCTTTGACATGGAACAGTACAACAGAAAGCAGACAGGTCAGAGTTTATTATTATTTCTTTTTTTTTTGGCTAAAGTACGTGAGAGAAGTCCACGCCTCAGTGCTTGATGGGGAAGACCATGGGGAGGCAGATTTCCAAGATGAATCAGTGCTCAGACTATGGAAGTTCAAATAAAATTACAGGGCAGGCTTGGGGCTAAAATCCAAAAGAAAGTAAGCACAGATCATTCTGTTATTACATCATTTTAAAAAAAGGTTTATTTAAGTAATGAATAAGCAAGTTCTGGAAACAACTCTGTAACATACCGGAAACTTTGCTTTGGGTTTGCATGGACTTTATTGTTTGATTTTCACTTTTTATGTAATTTTATAATTCCACAAGCCTAAATAGTCCAAAATGATTCAGTCTAGGACTGACTTTTTATGTCTCCAAATTGCTTGTAGAGAGAGAGAAGATTCACAGCAGTCTTTGAAGTAAAAAGTTTGTTATTGCTCAGTTTTTTCCCAACATGGCCAATTCTTTGTAACCTCATTTAGGATTTTCTTGGCAGAGATACCAGACTGGTTTGCCATTTCCTTCTTCAGTTCACATTACAGATGAGGAAATTGAGGGCAAAAGGGTTAAAAAAACCTGCCTAGTTCACACAGCCAGTAAGTGTCAGATGAATCTTCCTGAGTCCAGACCCAACACTCTCCACTCTGTCACTAAATTGCTCCTAAAGTAAAAATAGGATATAATTCATATAACTAAAGAATTTTTCCCACTTGAAACATAATAATATAAATTTACATACATGTACACATGCATATATTAATACATGTAACTAGGTATAGGTCTAGTACAGTTTTTCTTGATTTCTTAACATTTTTGTTTAAAGTTTTTGAGTTCTAAATTCTATCCCATCCTCTCTCCTTCGATCCTCTTCCCCTTCTCTGTGATGGTAAGCAATCAGATTTAAGATTATACATATATATATATATATATATAACATTTCCATTTTAGTCATTTTTTCTGTATAAAGATTTTAGTAATTTTGAGTTTTACAATTTTTTCCCTAGTCTTGCTTTCCTCCCTCCCACCCCCCACAGAAGGCAGTCTGTTAGTCTTTATACTGTTTCCATGGTATACACTGATCTCAGTTAAATGTGATAAGAGAGAAATCATATCCTTAAGGAAGAAAAATAAAGTATAAGGAATCACAAAATTACATAATAAGATAATGGTTTTTTTCTAAATTGAAGGTAATAGTCTTTGGTATTTGTTCAAACTCCACAATTCTTTCTCTGGATACAGATAGTATTCTCCATTGCAAACTGTCCCTGGCTGTTACACTGAAGGAACGATCAAGTCCATTAAGGTTGATCATCACCCCCATGTTGCTGTTAGGGTGTACAATGTTTTTCTCGTTCTGCTCATCTCGCTCAGCATCAGTTCATGCAAATCCTTCCAGGCTTCCCTGAATTCCCATCCATCCTGGTTTCTCATAGAACAATAGTGTTCCATGACATACATATACCAGTTTGTTATGCCATTCCCCAACTGAAGGACATTTACTTAGTTTCCAATTCTTTGCCACCATAAACAGGGCTGCTATGAATATTTTTGTATAAGTGCTGTTTTCACCCTTTTTCATCATCTCTCCAGGGTACAGACCCAGAAGTGGTATTGCTGGATCAAAGGGAATGCACATTTCTGTTGCCCTTTGGACAAAATTCTAGACTGCTCTCCAGAAAGGTTGGATGAGTCCACAGCTCCACCAACAATGTATTAGTGTCCCAGATTTCTCACATCCCTTCCAACATTGATCATTGTCCTTTCTGGTCATATTGGCCAGTCTGAGAGGTGTGAGGTGGTATCTCAGAGATGCTTTAATTTTCATTTCTCTAATAAGTAATTATTTAGAGCAATTTTTCATATGACTATGGATCACTTTGAATTTCTCATCTGTAAATTGCTTTTGCATATCCTTTGGCCATCTGTCAATTGGGGGATGGTTTGTCTTATTTTTGAAATATGACTCAGTTCTCTGTATATTTTAGAAATGAATCCTTTGTCATAAACATTAGTTGTAAATATTGTTTCCCAGTTTACTACATTTCTTTTGATCTTGGTTACAATGATTTTGTCTGTGCAAAAGCTTTTTAATTTAATATAATCAAAAGTATCTAGTATGTTTTTAATGATGTTCTCCATCTCTTCCTTGGCCATAACTGCTTCCCTTTCCATAGATCTGACAGATAAACTACTCCTTGATCTTCAAGTTTGCTTATAATAATTTTTTTTTGTCTAAATCCTGTATCCATTTTGATCTTATCTTCATATAGGGTGTGAGGTGTTGGTCTAATCTAAGTTTCTTCCATACTGACTTCCAGTTTTCTCAATAGTTTTTATCAAAAAGAGAGTTTTTATCCGAATAGCTGGACTCTTTGGGTTTATCAAACAGCAGATTACTATAATAATATCCTGCTATTGCACCTAGTCTATTCTACTGATCCACCATTCTATTTCTTAGCCAATACCAGACAGTTTTGATGACTGATGCTTTATAATTTTAGATCTGGTAAGGCTAAGCCCTTCTTTTGCACTTTTTTTTCATTGAATCCTTGGAAATTCTTGACTTTTTATTTCTCCATATGAATTTACTTACAACTTTTTCTAACTCATTAAAGCAATTTTTTGGAATTTTGATTGGTAGAGCACTAAACAAGTAATTTAGTTTTAGTAGAATTGTCATTTTTATTATGTTAGCTTGGCCTATCCATGAGCAGTTGATGTTTGCCCACTTATTTGAGTCTCATTTTATGTGTGTGAGAAGTGTTTTGTAATTGTTTTCAAAAAGTTTTTGAGTCTGCCTTGGCAGATAGCCTTTCAGGCATTTTGTATTGTCTGAGGTTACTTTGAATGGGATTTCTCTTTCTAACTCTTTCGGCTGTATCTTTTTTTTTTTTTTAACATTTTATCATTTTATTTGTTTTCCAATTATATACAATAGTAATATGAACCCATCATTTTTTGCAAGGCTCTGAATTCTACAATTTCCCCCACTCTTCCCTTCCTTCCCCCCCAAAGAAGGCTGTCTGACAATTTCTACATTGTTTCTATGCCATACATTGATGTAAATTGAATGTTATAAGAGTAAATATAAGAATAAACATACCCCCCCCCCCAAGAAGATGGGAAACCTCAAGAATAGAGAGGGAGAGAGAAAAAAAATGTACTTCAGTCTGTGTTCAGATTTCAATGGCTCTGTCTCTGGGGTGAGTTGCTTTCTTTATCATAAGTCCACCAGAGAAGTTGCTTCAATATTTTTCCCTCAGTTGCTATTACTAGCTGTACCTCCACTCTATTTCTCCCCACTCTCATTTATTCTATTCTCTCTCTCCTTTCATCCTGACCCTGTCCAAAAGTGTGTTGCATCTGAGTACCCTCTCCCTCGATCTTCCCTCTCTTCTATCACCTATTCCTCCCTTCCCTCCCCCCATTCCCCCTCATCCCGTTCCTTTCCTCCCATCCTTCGCCAGGGCAAGACAGATTTCCTCACCCTATTAAGTGTGTATGTCATTTCCTCCCTCAGCCATTTACTATGAGAATGAAGGCTCACTCATTCTCCCTTGTCTTCCCTGCCTCCACTCCATTGGAAAAGTTTTTTCTTGACTCTTATGTGAAATCTCTCAGCTTCTTCTTCATCTCCTTTTCCTTCCTCCCAGTACTTTCCCCCATCACCCATTGACTCAATCCCTTTACCACATCATACCATTATATTCTGCTCCTTCCTATGTCCTGTCTATATATGCTCCTTCTAACAACTCTTATAAATGAGAAAGTTCATATGAGTTATCAATATCTTCTTCCCGTGCAGGAATACAAACAGTTCAACATCAAGTTCCTCATAGTTAGTCCCTCTCTTCCACTCCCCCTATGGGTCACCAGCTTCTTGTACTTGGAGATCAAATTTTTTGTTCAGCTCTGGTCGTCTTGATAGGAAAGTTTGAAAGTCCCCTATTTCATTGAAAGTCCATATTTTCCCCTGAAAAAGGATGTTCAGTTTCCTGGGTAGTTGATTCTCAGTTGTAAACCAAAATCTTTTACCTTCCAGAATATCATATTCCAATCTGTATGAGCCCTTAATGTACATGCTGCCAAATCCTGTGTAATCCTGACTATGGAGCCTTGGTAGTTGAATTGTCTGTTTCTGGTAGCTTTTAGAGTTTTCTCTTTGATTTGGGAGTTTTGGAATTTGGCTATATTATTCCTGGAAGTTTTTCTTTTGAGATCCCTTCGAGTTGTTACTGATGATTTCTGGGTTGGGCTGGGCTGCACCTTGGCTTTTCTTCCAACGCCAGGTCCTGGTGAAGCATACCTTTCCCATGGAAGTTCTACGTTATCTTTTTTTATTTTTTAATTTTTTTAATTTTTTATTTTTTTATAAGGCAAATGGGGTTAAGTGGCTTGCCCAAGGCCACACAGCTAGGTAATTATTAAGTGTCTGAGACCAGATTTGAACCTAGGTACTCCTGACTCCAGGGCCGGTGCTTTATCTACTATGCCACCTAGCCGCCCCTTAAGTTATTTTAGACTGGGAAAATGTATCACTTTTGGGGTTGGGGGGGTCCTAGTTCTCAGGAATTGCTGCCTTCATGCCGCCATCTTGTCTCCGCCCCCTCTTTCTGCTGTATCTTACTAGTCACATATAGCAATGTCACAGATTTATGAGGGTTTATTTTATATCCTGAGACTCTGCTAAAGTTGTTGATTATTCTATTAGTTTTTTAGATGACTTTTGGGGATTCTCTAGGTATACCATCATGTCATCTGCAAAGAGTGAAAGTTTTGTCTCTTCCTTCCCAATTCTAATTCCTTCAATTTCTTTTTCTTCTCTTATCACTGAGGGTAATATTTCTAATATAATATTGAATAGTAGTGGTGATAATGGGCATCCTTTTTTCATCCCTGATCTTAGTGGGAATGCCTCAAGCCTATCCCCATTGCATATAATGCTTTTTGATGGTTTCAGATAAATACTGCTTATTATTCTAAGGAAAAAACCATTTTTTCCCCTACACTTTCTAGTGTTTTTAGTAGGAATGGATGCTGTTTTTTTTGTCAAAACCTTTTTCAGCATCTATTGATATGATCATATAATTTCTGATCAGTTTGTTATTGATATAATTAATTATACTAACAGTTTTCCTAATGTTGAACAAACCCTGCATCCCTGGAATAAATCCTACTTGGTCATAGTGTATTCTCCTAGTGATAACTTGTTGTAATTGATTTGCTAAGATTTTATTTAAGATTTTGGCATCTATACTCATTAGGGAGATAGGTCTACAATTTTCTTTCTCTGTTTTTATTCTTCCTGGTTTAGGTATCACCACCATATTGGTGTTATAGAAAGAGTTAGGCAGATTTCTGTCTACACCTATTTTTCCAAGGAGTTTATATAGAATTGGAACCAATTGTTCCTTAAATGTTTGATAGAATTCACTTGTGAATCCATCTGGCTCTAGAGATTTTTCTTAGGGAGTTCAGTAAAGGCTCATTGAATTTCTTTTTTTCTGAGATAGGGTTGTTTAGGTTTTTAATTTTCTTTTCACTTAACCTGTACAACTTATATTTTTGTAAATATTCTTCCATTTCACTTAGATTGTCAAATTTATTGGCATAGAGTTGGGCAAAATAATTCTGAATTATTACTTTAATTTCCTCCTCATTGGTGGTTTCACTTTTTTCTCATTTATGATGCTAGTAATTGGTTTTCTTATTTCTTTTTTTTAATCAAATTGACCAGAGGTTTATCAATATTATTGGTTTTTTAAATAAAGTCAACTCTTGGTTCTATTTATTAGTTCAATAGTTTTCTTGCTTTTGATTTTATTAATTTCTCCTTTAATTTTTAGAATTTCTAATTTGGTATTTAAATGGGGGTTTTTTTTAGTTGTTTTTTTTTGCAAGGTAATGGGGTTAAGTGGCTTGCCCAAGGCCACCCAGCTAGGTAATTAGTAAGTGTCTGAGGGCAGATTTGAACTCAGACACTCCTGACACTAGGGCCGGTGCTCTATCCACTGGGCCACCTAGCCACCCCTTAAATGGGGGTTTTGAATTTGTTCTTTCTCTAATTTTTTAGTTGCATATTTAGTTCATTGATTTCCTTTTTCTCTTATTTGTTCATGTAAGCATTTAAAGATATAATATATACTCTGACAGTTGCCTTGAGTGAATCCCATAGGTTTTGGTATGTTGTTTCATTATTGTCATTATCTAGGATGGAATAATTAATTCTTTAATTTGTTGTTCGATGTACTCATTTTTTAAAATGAGATTATTTAGTTTCCAATTAATTTTGAGGCTACATCTCCCTGACATGGTATTGTGTATGATTTTTATTACATTATGATCTGAGAAAGATGTAGTCACTATTTCTGCCTTTCTGCAATCATTAGGTTTTTATGTCCTAATATATGGTCAATTTTTGTGTAAGTGTCATGTGCTGCAGGAGAAAAAGTATATTCCTTTCTGTATCCATTCAGCTTCCTCCATAAGTCTATCATATCTAGGTTTTTCTAACAAACTATTTATCTCCTTAACTTCTTTCTTGTTTATTTTATGGTTAGCTTTGTCTCAGTCTGAGAGTGGGTGGTTGAAGGCTCCCACTAGTAGAGTTTGCTATCTATGTCTTCCTGTAGCTCTTTCAACTTCTCCTTTAAGAATTTGGATGCTATACCACTGGGAGCATGCATATTTAGTATTGAAATTACTTTGTTGTCTATGGTACCTTTCAGGAGGATATAGTTTCCTTCCCTATGTCTTTTAATGCTATCTATTTTTGCAACTGCTTTGTCTGAGATAAGGATTGCTATCCCTGTTTTTTTCACCTCAGCTGAAGCAAAATATATTTTGCTCCAACCTTTTACCTTTACTCTATATGTATCTCTCTGCTTCAAATGAGTTTCTTGTAAGCAGCATATATTATAGGATTCTGTTTTTTAATCCACTCTGCTATTCGCTTACATTTTAAGGGAGAGTTCATCCCATTCACATTCAAAGTTATAATTATTAACTCTTTATTGTCCTCCATGCTATTTTCCCTCTGCATGTATTCCCCCCCCTTTTTTCCCTTTTTTTCATATTCCCCAGTATTTTGTATCAGAATACTTCCCCCTTCAGTGTTTGCCCTCCTTTATCACTCCTCCCCTTTCTTTCCCCTTTCCCTTTTCCCCTTCTTCCCTCCCTTCCTTTTATTAGTTCCCCCTTTTCTCCCCCTTTCTGTCTCCTCCCTTCCCTTTTCCCCTTTTAATACTTGAAAGGTAAGATAAATTTCTTAACTTAACTGAGTGTGTAAGTTAACTTTAAGCCAAGCCTGATGAGAGGAAGATTCATGTAGCTCTCAGCTCCTCCCTTCTTCCCCTCTATTACAATAGGTCTTTTGTACCTCTCAATGAAATGAGATTTACCCCATTCAGTCTCCTCCATCCTCCTGTTTGTTTACTGTCCCCCTTTTTAAGGAGGTATTGTTTTTAAATCATTCTTTTTGAGTCATAGAAAAGTTATGAGTATCCTTCACTTCTGGCTAAGTATATTCTCTCTAATAGAGTTAAAATTCTCAAGAATTATTAGAGTCTTTCTCCCAGGTAGGGATAAAATAGCCAGTCTCTTCTTATTGGATAGCAGTTTTTTTCCTTTACCTTTTCATGTGTCTCTTGAACCTTCTGTTTGATATCCAAATTTTCTATTAAACTCTGTTTTATTCATCAGGAATCATTGAAGGTCTCCCATTTCATTAAATGTCCATCTTTTCCCCTGGAAGAGAAGGCTCAGCTTTGCTGGATAGTGGATTCTTGGCTGCATTCCAAGCTCCCTTGCATTTCAGAATATCTCATTCCAGGACTTTCAATCCTTTAATGTTGATGCAGCCACGTCCCATGTAATCCTTGGTTTGTAAATTGTTTCTTTCTGGCTGCTTGCAATATTTTCTCTTTTATCTGACAGTTCTGGAATTTGGCCACAACATTCTTTGGTGTTTTCATTTTAGGATCTCTTTCTGGAGGGGATCGATGTATTCTTTCAATAACAATTTTGCCCTCTGGTTCCATGATATCAGGGTAGTTTTCCATCACTAAATCCTGTAATATTAAGTCCAGGCTTTTTTTTCTCTTCAATGTTTTCAGCAAGACCTATACTTCTCAGGTTGTCCCTCCTCCATCTATTCTCGAGGTCAGTGGTTTTGCTGATGATGTATTTTACATTTTCTTCTATTTTTCCAATTTTTTGATTTTGTTTAACAAACTCTTGCCATCTCATGAAGTCATTAGTTTCTACATAATCTATTCTTTTGTTTTAGAGAAGAATTTTCTTCATTTATTGTTTGCAGGCTCATTTTCCAATTGGTCAATTCTATTTTTGAAAGAGTTTTTCATTTGACCAATTGAGGTTTTGAGAGAATTATTTTCTTTTCACATTTGCCTAATTGAGGATCTGAGAAAATTATTCTCATTTTGTATTTGTTCAATTGTATTTTCCAATGATTTATTTTCTTGTTACAAGGTGTTAATTGTCTCTCCCAAATTTTCCAATTGATTTTTCAAATTCCCTCCTGATTTCTTCAAGGAAGTCTTTCTGTGCTGGACACCAGTTCATATTCTCCTCAGAGGTACTAGTTAGGGTCTTTTCCTTCTAGTAATTTCTCTATGAACCCTCCTTTTTGGGGAGGGGCTGGTTCACAGAGGTTTGGTATTGAGATCCTTAGAGGCTTTTGGGGTTTAGTAACTCCAAGTGGGCTAAACAGTAGTCTGTGTTGGTTGCTTTCTCTGGAGTATGTTTGACCTTAATTTGAAGCCTTCTCCCTTAGCCTGGAGGGGGGTGGATGAAACTGTTAAATACTTTTATCTTTGTCCAAAGGTGGGTTTTGCCCCAGGGCAAGGTAATTGCTCTTCCTATTCATAATTGAGGGAGGTCTCTTGTTCTTAGCCTAGGGCAAAGGTGGGCTGTAATTGTGTTTGTTCTGGAAAGAAGTTTAAGCTGAAATAAAGGTATTCCTGCTCTGGAATTCACCCTCCAACTCTGCAGGCAAGTTGCAGATTGTCAGTGCTACAACCAATGCCTCTACTCCATTGTTGGCCCTGTGGCTGGTCAGGCTTGCCCTGCTTTTAGGCTTCCAGGCTCTACTCTGCACCACTGATCAAGCTTGTAGAGCACTCCAACTCTCACCTGTGCTGCCGATCAGGCTAGAGGAGCTCTCTGGCTCTGACCCTGTCCTGTGCTCCAGGCAGAGTCCACCTTCTGTGCTTGGACTCACTCAAGATCCTGGAGGACAAATCTTGAGGTAGATCTTCTTCTCCTAGTTTCTCTTTCTTGGTTTTGTAGATCAGATTTCTTTTAAGAGGTTTTTTCCATATTATATATGAGGGGAGATCAGGAGAGAAGATCAGTAGACTCGCACTGTGCCTGTTTTCTCTCCACCATCTTGGCTGGAAGTTGACCTTGCATTATCCAAGTTAGTTATTTTGAACAAGAAGACTCAAATGAAAGAAAAAAAATCAGAGAAGGAAATTGAAAAAATAGCATATTTCAATTTGTATTCAATCAATATCAGTTTTTCTGTGGCAGCAGATAATATACTTCATCATTAGTTTAGAATTGTATTTGCTGAGAATAATTTATTCACAATTCTTCATCAACAATATTGCTCTTACTATTTACAATGTTTTTCTGATTCTGTTCACTTTATTAGTGCATGTATATATATACATATCTTTATATGCATACACAAATATATATACATATCTTTATATTCATACATAAATATATATTTATATGCATAAACATATATATATTTATTTATTTGCCTTACATACTGCATCCTGTCCTAAAAGTCTTAGTACAGTCTATCTATCTGTCTTTGTCTATCTGTATTTGTCTGGATCTTCAAGGATGCAGATCTGTAAATCTGTACTTTAAAATCTTTAGAAAAATCACTTAGAGAACTGAGAGGTTGTGATATGGTCTCCTGGGAAATATTTGTGAGAATTAGGACATGAACTTGGGTCTTAGATTCTATTCATTATGCCAAATTTCCTAAAAGTAATATGTGATGATACATATTAAGTCTGGGGAGGGGGAAACCTTGTGATGCATGTTGTCTGTAGGATATGAGAGCTTTATTAGAGTTTTGGAGAGGAGGGATGTTTTTCCTCAAGAAAGACATATATGGTAGTTAAAGATTCTCTTATGGTTTAATTCCAGACAAATGAGAAGAGAGAGACTGACTATGGAAGTTGCAGATATGTATAGAGAGCCAACTTTTCTTAGTGTTACTGATTTCTAGTTTATTTTAGAGACTCTGGGGGAATTTCTCATTGGTTGAGATTGAGGTTTCTTTCTTTATTGAGTTCAGATCTCATTTTTCTCCCCCTGAAAATGCTCATTACTCATGTCTTTTCTGGTATATTTTAAATAGTATTACTTTCCTGATTATTGTTTGTTATCTGCTTAGACAAATAGGTATGCTTACCATTCACTATTTGTAATTACCTTTTTTGTAAGAAATGGGATAAGGATGGACTTAAGTTTGGTGCAATTCTCTCCCCTTTTTGTGACAGCAGGAATGTGATTTTGTTCTGAAACTATGCAGTCTATACCAACAATATTGGGGGGGGGGGGTAGATAGATACGATTTTAGTCCACTAACACTTTCTCAGAGACTGGAGAAGAGTGACTAACTTTGTGATCTTCTTTCCTTTATTCCTCAATGCAGAAATCACAGTCTTTCTGGGAAAGATTCCAGGGATGTTGATCAATGCTTCCAATAAATCACATCTAGACAATCCATGTGTACCTACATATTTTACATGGAATGCACATATCTTACAGTAGCATTATTAGCCTATTTCTATTTTCAGGTGATTTTTACTCAATAGAGAACTCATGGAGTTGGGAGGGAACTCAGAGGTCATCTAGTCCTGAATTACTGAATTACTGATCCCCTTTCTAAATCTTGTTACATGACCAGTACATCTCTTCTGGTCCTACATTTTTTGATGACATCTTTTATTGTCTCCTTTGAAGCTCTTATGTGGTAGCCTGCTGACATCCACCATGCATCTTTCCATTGCCCTATGCATTATATCCACTTTTAATTCTTTTAAGATTGTCATATTCCATACATCATTATAATACCACCATCTTGTTAGAAAGTTGGTGTAAAAAAAGATGATTTTTAATTCTTTGGATCCTGGTGTATAACACGTTTCACTATAATATGACAATACCAGTATTCAGTTTATGTTAAAAAAAAAAAGATGTACCTTTGTTTTAGAAGTCAGTATTAGATTATTCAAAGAACTTTGTAATTTTTATGAAGAGAATCTGGACTGTTCTCTTCCTCTTATTCATTTGTAAGTTAAACAATTGTTTCCTTATACTTTTGCTTCTAGATATTGGACAAGTTCTACAAACTGACTTGGGCACAATTTGGGCAACAAACATCCTTTATCCTTGATCTTTCTTTTATGGATGAATACTTTTGAGTCATGATCAAACACTTTTGAGTAGTTACAAGTCCCTTCCAGGAGGCTCTGTGGTGTTTTAGGGCTTGTTTCACCTAAAAGAATTATAGTTTCAACTACAAACAAGATAATTTATTTGAAGAACCTCATCACTTGCATTTTGTATAAGAACTCCATTAAGGGTGGTTATGATGATTCAGTGTTGTTTGGAGTTAATGGATGAAATCATTTATTAAGTATTTAAGCTAATTAATTTTAATCTATTAAGTTTTATAACTTTTCAGTCATTCTTTCTATGTCCCCTTCTGGATATGTCACTATAGGAAATACTGAAAATATATTTCCATTTTTATGCAACTATATATTTTATATATTATTACCAATTTTATGTAAATATATATACACAAAATATGTGCATATATATGCATGTACACATATGAATGAACACACACACATAGATACATGTGCATGCACAAGCTAGGAGCTCTGAGTTAGCAAAATGATAGTTTATTGAATCCACAGTAACATAGAAAACATTTGCTTGTAATATATATATATATATATATATATATATATATATGTTTGTCTATGTATACATTGACATACATATATATTCTGTGAATACAGGTTCAAAATATGAGTATTTGCTATGGATATATATGCAATAAGCAATTATTTTGTTAACTCAGATTATCTACTTTATTGTATATATATATTTGTGCATATAGAATGGGAACTGAAAGCTACACATACACCTGCATGTACATATGAACAAACATATAGGTAGTCAATGCATGTTTATGTATGGTTAATCTATACATTCACTCACATACACACATATGTAAATATATTTAATCACATATTATATATCTCATTTGTATATATGTGTTTATGTGTAATACATACACAGGGAGACACACACACACACACACCTTTTGGATTTACTGGTACCTCCTATGTGGATTTATATCCTAATGGGAACCTAGAGGAAATGACTAAAAAGTGATGATACTTAAGGTCTTGAAATTAATTCATTTAAATACAAAATTTTAGGCAGGTCCTAAATTACTATTAAACAATATTATTACCTATGAAGAGGGGAAAACTTCATATGTATAGAGAGTAATGGCCAATTTTATGAGAATATTATACATTCAATACTTAGGAAGTCTTGATTGATGACTTACTTCACATTTCTAACTGTTGACTCACTTTGATTTCCTTTTTTAGTCCTGGCTGAAGCTGGAGGCAATTTTCAATGATTTGAATGAAGAGTATAGGCATTGTATAGGTGGGGCTAGGTGTGCTGGGATATCTGGCCAATGTTGGTCCATGTTCTATACTTGCTGATAGTGCAGAGGTTGAATATCTTTAGATGATTTTCATTCTGATTAAAGGTGCTCCAACTAGTTAATATTCTTTACAAAACTGTCATAAAGGTGAAATTTGGTATTGGTGGAGGTATTCAGACTATTTGGATAGCAGTTGAAAGTCCTGAGAAGAGTAGAGCACTTGATTTGCCAGTGATTTCACTCAGAATCAGAAAAAACCAGGGTTATCACCTATGACCTTGCAATAAAAGGACATGTTTTTTGAGTTTATGCTAACTCAGAATTTTTAAATTATTCAAATCACTACCCTGAAGTATTTAATTTATCTTGATTTTGCGTGTGTTTTTTTTAAGCCACCCCTTCCCCAAATTCTGAAGTTCGAGCATCTGAAATACATTTGACTTGGGTTGCACCTGTCAGTTTCCATTCTAATTATCTACTTTGGCATGATACTTCCAGTCCCTACAACCCATTCATTTTATTCTTGGCATGAATTCCAACCAAACAATTAATCAGACAATAAATGTTTATTAAGCATTTGCAATGAATCAGCCTGGCTATACAAAAAAGGCAAAATATAGTCCTTGCCCTCAAGAAACTCACACTCACAACCACCTTCCATTTGGCTTTTGTCACTTCTGGTTCTGACACTCAGGATTTTCCCCATTACAAAACATTGGCATCTTTTAACTGCTCATTTTTTGGCACTTGATTCTTACCTGATGAACACTGGCATCTCTATTAAAGTAATGATGTAGATCTGGACAGAATTCTTTATTTCTAATCATCTTCTTGAAATTAACTCATTCTTGACTTCCATCTCTTGTATATTAGGTCTATCAGAAGCTGGAGAAAAGGAGGTCTAAGAATCATTCATAACTTTTAATGAAGCTTGACCACAGAGTGTCTGTGGTTATACCTCTTCTGCATACTTTATCAGTTACTCTATGATCTGTGTTTACTGACATATGATTGGAAAAAAATGGTTTTTCAGTTTTGTTCTCAGGAACATTTCTGTTAGTTTCTTCAAGCAAATTTCTCATTGGTTATCATTGTCATCTCCATTCAACAATGAATTCCCCTTTAAAATAGTTTAACTGAAGCTAGATATAGGGCCAACAATCTTTTTTTCACTCTGTAAGTGCAACTTAGACCTTTCTGGGTTCTATATGGGAACTTCTACTGCTTCAGTATTCCAATTTATATAGATTTGAAAATGGCTCTTTTTCCTTTTTTTTTAACATTTCCAAATATTGTTATTTGGTTGATGTATATTCTTTTAAAATTGATATTTTATTTTTATAGATATATATTATAAAAGTTTTTCAGCATTCATCATATGCATATGCATATTTTTAAGTTACATAATTTGCTTCCACCCTCTCTTCCCACTCCCCTCCCCTCAACAATGAACAGTCAAGTGAATATTGTACATACAAATTTGTGTTAAACATGTTTACACATTAGTCATTTTTGGTATAAGGAATTAGGATAAAGGGAAAGAAAAGCATAAGAGAAATGTTTTAAACAGTGACTTTAGTGTTCATCAGATTCTGAAGGTTTTTTTTTCTATTTTCTTTTGTTTTCTTTTATTTTTCTTCCTCTGGATGGGGATGGCATTGTCCATAGCCAGTCTAATAGGCTTGTCCTAGCTCTCTGGACTGCTGAGAGGAGCTGCTTCCATCAAGATTGTTCATCTCACAATGTTGTGGATGTGTACATTGTTCTCTTTGTTCTGCTGCCTTCATACAGCATCAGATCCTGTAATTCATTCCATGCTTCCCTAGAGTCCAACTATTTATGGTTTCTTATAGAACAATAGTATTCCATAATAATCATTTACCATAACTTGTTCAATCATTCCCCAAATGATGGACATCCCCTCAATTTCCAATTCTTTGCCACTACAAAAAGAGAAGCTATGCATATTGAACATGTGGGACTTTTCCCATTTTTTATGATTTCTTTTGGATATAGACCTAGAATTGGAAGTGTTGGGTCAAATGGTATAAATATTTTTATTGCTCTTTGGGCATAATTCCATATTGCTCTCCAGGAAGGTTGGATCTGTTCACAACTCCAGCAGCGATGCATCAATGTCCCAATCCTCCCACAACCTCTCCAACATTGATCATTTTCACTTTTTGTCATCTTAGCCAATCTGATAGGTGTGACGTGATACCTCAGAGTTGTTTTAATTTGCACTTCTCTAATCAATAATTGTTTGGAATATTTTTTCATATTATTGTATATAACTTTAATTTCTTCATTTGAAAATTGTTCATACCCTTTGACCATTACCAATTGGGGAATGGAAAATGGCATTTTTATCTGGAACTTTCTGTTCTTGCCTTTTCTTTCCCTTACTGAGGCATAAGTCATCTTAGGAGCAGGAAGGCCTCATTTAAAAAAAATCTTGAATGTTCTCTTCTAAGAGAGATTTGTTGTTTGGCAGGACCCTCTCTGAATTAATATATATTAATTTATGATGTATTACAAGGTACTTAGTTTTTAATTACTAGTTTTAATTACTAGCTACTTATGTAGGACTTCAAAGTTTGCAAAGTGTTTTCAAATATTATCTCATTTTATCCTCACAACAACTCGGGGAAGTAGGTACTATTATTATTCCCACTTTCCTGATGAAAAAACTGTGGTAACAAAGGTTAAATGATTTTCCTGGTGGGGAGGTCACATAGCTAGGAAATATCTTGAGAGTGGATTAAAACTCAGTTATTCTTGATTCCTGGTCCAGTCCAGTGCCACCCAACTGCCTAAGTACTCAGAAGAGAGATGGAGCTTTGTGTATAATACAGATTTAACAGGATTTTTAGTAGCAAACATCAATTCCTAGATTTACTTTATGTTTATTTTGCCAAAGCAAGCAAACTAGATTCACTAGAGGAAAAAAGGGAACATTTTAACATAAAAGCTGAAAAAAAAGAGAAAACTACAGGAAAATGCATTCTCATTAATATAAATATATAAATAGCAGTCAAAACTGATATTTTCATAAAAATATTTGATATAGAGAAAATATTTGAATTTTGAAAGTTGTTCCTGTGTATTTTCTACTATTTCAAACTCCATAAGCAATAGGAAAGCCCCAATTAGCCAAAATAAAGTTTTCAGTAAGAACTACACAGTTCCACAATTTTTTTTGTCTCCTATTTGAAATTGCTTTTTCCCCGGGGACTAAGAAAATTGTGAGCTCAAGTATTTACATGTTCAACGCTAGTAAAATTATTTCACTTCTATTGAAATGTATTTTTAGTAACACATTTTGAAAAATCTCATTTGCATATTAGGAAGAAAATTCTTTTGAGTTAAATGAGGAAGTATGAGAAATGAGCAGGTGATGAAAGAAATTGGTATATATATGTGTATGTGTGTGTGTGTGTGTGTATGTGTGTATGTATGTATATGTGTGTGTGTATGTGTGTGTTCTTTGTTGAAGCCACCCAGCTATCTTGTTATTTTTCTCACCTGTGCATACCCACCCACCCACCCACCCATATCCATTCCCATACCAAACCTCGCTTCCTACCTGAGGGGGAAAAAAGAGAAAAGGAATGATCCATTTGATTGGAATGAGCAATTCCTGGATAAAGACTGGCTAATAAGGATGAAAGACTCATTATATGAGATCATATTCCAGTATGCCTAGCAATCCTTTACCACTTTTTTTGCTGCATTCTAAATTTCAAGTTTCACATGAAACTCTAATAGCCTCCTTAACATATTCATACCTGTATAGTTGTTATTGAGTCATTTTTCAGTTATGTCCAACTATTCATGATGTCATTTGGGGTTTTATTGGCAAGGATATCGGAGAGGTTTTCTATTTGCTTCTCTGGCTCCTTTTATAGATGAGGAAACTGAGGCAAATAGAGTTAAGTGATTTGCTAAGGATCACACAACCAGGAAGTTTCTGAGATCAGATTTGAACTTAGGAAGAAGAGAGCTTCTTAGCTGCATAGATTCAATCTTGAAGATGTATGCAATAGGATTGACCAAAAATGTTATCAAGTTTGTCATTCTCAAATGTGAACAAGGAAGTTGGGGTCCAGAGATGTTAACTTGTCTGTCATCAGATAATCAGTCAACAAACACTTTAGCACCTCCACTGGTAGACACCAGGGATGCAAAGACAAAAGTGGAACATCTTTTCCTTAAGAAGTTTACAGTCTCTAGGGAATACAGTGTGAAAATATGTAGAGAAATATAATATAGATAATTTTTGAGAGAAGAAACTTGAAGGTTATGACAAAAAACATATGTAGAAGGTGATGTTTCAACTAAATTTTGAAGGTCACAAGGAATTCTAAGAGGTGGATGTGAGGAGGAAGTCCACTATAAGCATAGTAATAAAAAGGCACAGAGAGAGGAGATGGAGGATCATCTCTGAGGAAAAATAAGGAGGAGCAGTTTACTGAATCCTAGAATGCTTAAAGGGGAGTAATATATATTAAGGATGAAAAAAGCTGAAAATAGCAGAAATGAGATTTGAAACAGGTTTTCCTATTTCAAATCTATTGCACCACATGATCTTTTACTTAAGTTAATCAGTCAAAAATATTTATTAAGGGTTTTCTATGTCAAGTGACAATAGCTACCAGGACCTGAATCAGGTGATAAATATGGAGATCATAAACCTCAAAGGAGAGATTTCTGAATGATGGTGGTAGAAGAAAAGAAGATTGTTAAGATAAAAGAGTTTGATAATGATGGAGATGAGAAGAGAGAGTGTGATATATGGTGAAAAGTCAGAATATCAGTTTGATTAGAATATAGAATAAAGGGGAGTAAATATGAAATTACCCTTCAAAGATAGCATTGATCAGATTATGAAAGGTTAAAAAGTCAAACAAGCAGAGGAATTTGCATTTCATCATTGAGGTAATAGGTACTCAATAAAACTTTGTGAGTCAGGGTCCCAGGGTCAGACAAACTTTAGGAATATAATTTTGGTAGTTATGTGGAGAAGGAATTGGAGACAGAGAGACTGGTTACAAAGAAACCAGGAAGTTAGCAAGGTTTTGTTTTTTTTTTTTTTTGGAGAGGTATTAGAAGAATAATGAATTTTGGTCTGGATATATTGAATTTGAGATGTTTATGAAAGTTCATTGTAGTTTGTGATGTGGGATGAGAACTCAGAAGGGACATTAAAACTAGGTATAATAGATCTGGGTATTATTCTAATAGAGATGATTTTGAACACAGGAGAATAGATGAGGTCATTAAGAAAGTATAGATATAGAAAAGAAGAGGGTCCTAGGCACATTTCTGGTTGTATTCCCTCCCTTAGGAGATGGACCACAGATGATTGTAAAGGAGACGGTGAAGGAACAAAGTAGAAGAGCTATAAGAGGACAATGTCATGAAAACTCAGGAGAATCTAGGGGTAGGAGGTGATCATCAGTTTCAAGGGCTGCAGAAAGTTAAAGGAGAATGAGAATTAAGAGTATCCCAGGGGGCAGCTAGGTGGCATAGTGGATAAAGCACCAGCCTTGGAGTCGGGTGTACCTGGGTTCAAATCTGGTCTCAGACACTTAATGATTACCTAGCTGTGTGGCCTTGGGCAAGCCACTTAACCCCATTTGCCTTGCAAAAACCTTACAAAAAAAAAAAGAGTATCCCATCAGATTTGGCAAGTTGGAGATCTTGGAAAAGACAATTTCAATTGTGTTGTCTTCATCGCAAACTTTGGTATTTAACTTCTGATATTTAATTTCATAATTGTTCATCATTTTCGGCATAACTAATGAGAGACAATGCTGTGCTTAAAATAAGATAGAAGATGCTTTGAAGAGAATATCTTGGGTACCTAATGTCAGCTTTGCATGTCTTCAGAGCACTTATGATTTACAAATCATGCTAACATTTTTTCTTATTTATTTAATCATCAAATATTTATTGTGAATCACATGTCCAAAATTTTGTATTAAATAACTTTTAAAATTATCAAATACATTTTACATATTATATCTTCTTTTATTCAATAATTCAGTCATATAAATAGGTCAGGGGTAGAGTAGAATTCCTATTTTCTAGATTTTTAAAGTAATAATACTTGTTGACCTTTATACAAATCTTTTAGGTTTGCAAAGTGTTTTACATGGATTATCTCATTTCATCCTTTCAACAGCTTTGAGAAATTGATGCTATTATTTTTACAGATAAGGAAACTGATATCAAGAGGTTAAATTGTCACATCTAAGTGGTCTTATTTACTACTTTTCTGATAGCATCTTTTCAGTCTTTATTGGATAATTATTCATAATTTTTCCTAATTGTGGTTAAATCTCAAGGTTCTGTCTTGGTTTTTCTCGCTATATATTCACTTTCTTATTGCCCTCATCAACCACTATGGGCTTAATTATCATCTGTTTGCAGAAGACTTTCATATTTATCTTTTTAGTTCTAGTCTCCATCATATGCCCCTATTCCATATTAACAACTGCCTACCAGATATTTTGATATAGATATCTCATAGACATGGAGAACTCAAAAATGAGGTGGCATGGCATAGTTGATAAGGTACTAGACATAGAGACAGGAAGATAATTCAAATCCTGGCTTAGATACTTGCTGCTTACTACTTAGATACTTAACTACTTAGATATTTAAATGCTTACTATTTAGCCATTGGCAAATAATTTGACCTATGACTCAATTTCCTCATCTGTTAAATGAGGTTGGATTTCATGGTCCCTATGGACTCTTCTAGCTCTAAATCTATGTTTCTATAAGCTTGATATATGCAAAACAGGACTTAATAACTTTCTCCCTAAATCTGTTCCTCTTATGAACTTTCTTCTTTCTTTCAAAAGCATCACAGTCTTTTTGATCTCTAGTCATTCTAGTTTAGAACCCCAGTGTCAAGTTGATCTTCTCAAAGGTCTGATAATATCATTCCCCTGCTCAATAAACTGTGGCTTCCCATCTTCTTTAGCAACAAATATAGGCTGTTCTGTTGTTATTTAAAGCCCTTGACAATCTGGTCACAAGTCACCTCTACCTTGTTATACATTATTTCCTTCCACAAACAATATGGTCTTGGTGTGGTTTAGTTTTCGTGGTTTAGTTTTTTCCCCTTATACGTGATATTCATTTATTTTGTTTTGTTTGTTTTTGCAAGGCAATGGGGTTAAGTGACTTGGCCAAGGTCACACCGCTAGGTAATTATTAAGTGTTTTGATGCCGGATTTAAACTCAGTTTCTCCTGTATTCAGGGCCAGTACTCTATGCACTGCACACTACCTAGCTACCCCATGATAGTAATTTCTATTTATGTGCCTTGTCCTCTAAGCTTGGAATGTGCTCCCTCTTCATTTCTGTCCATTAGAATCCAAGTTCAAGGTTCAACTCAAGCAAAACCTGTTACATGAAGTTTATCCTAATCTTCCTACTAGTTGTCTTCCTGGCAAAATCACCTCACATTTACTTTGTATCTATTTAATATTCCTTTATGTAGAGATTGTTTCCCTGGCTAAACTATGACCATTTTGAGGGCATGATTTATTTTCCTTTTTTTTCTGTGGATTCCTAGTGCATAGTGCTTCAATCAATTAAACAACATATATTTAATCATCTACTCTGTGGCAGATTCTCTGTTCAATGCCATGGATCCAAAAATAAGAGTGAAAACAGACTATGCCTTTAAGGAAGTATGCCCTTATAATATAAGCTTAATAAATGAATATTTGATTGAAGGATGGGAGGATATAAAAAGATAATGCCAAAGCTTTCAATAAATCTCAGAAAAAATGCCCTGTCTCTTCATCCTTGCCTTCTGACTAGAAGATTCTTATAGTGAACTTGGTCCCTATGGCAATATTAGATATGTTAATCACTAGCTGGTTTCTAATTGAAACAGATCTAGGACCAGGAATTAATTCATTAAGGTAAAGTAGCCAGTTGATAATGTGGTGTTAGCTCTTTCCATTCTTTGAATTATTGCCAACTTAAATCATAACACAATACTATAAAATGTAGCTCTTTTTGAAACCAGACTGTGACCACCAACACTTTCCATATGTGGCTTAATAAACAAAGACCAAATGATGAAGTTCAAATTGGAACAGATTAGTATCCAGGAGTATTAGTCTTTCATGCTTCAAATTTACACGTCATGGTTTGGAGCCAGTGACTGCCACCATTAACAGTAGGTAGTTCCTTGTAAACTACAGAACCATGTAACCTAACCACAGTACTATAAAAAATGAGTAATAGTCTGGGCTTTAAAGAAAGCTTGAGTAGTGGTTTGAAGCAGTTAAAAATATACTTTTCCTTCTGGCACTCACAACAGTTATTATTTAAGCAAACATTTGTAAGTTACTTTGTGCATTGTCAGAGAAGCCAGAGTTTTATAGTTTAGGTTAGAGCTAGATATTTCTGGAAGAAGCTCAATTTTCATATTTGCTTCCAGGAAATTCTTAATATTCTCAATCATAAAATGTGAATTTTCTCAGATATCTTTATGGTTTGGAAGTTTCAAGGAGGCTTTCACCATTTTCCTCATGTTCAAACCTGAGGCAATTAAAGGTCAGTACGATAGGGTCAGCTGTGATGATAGGAGGATATAGAGAAGAGTAATGGAACAGGTTGACTTTTATGGTGGGAGGGAGAGGGACTAGGAGATAAATGAATTCTGGTGGCAAAAGGGAAAGCAACAAGTCATTGAAGTTTTGAGACTAATATCTTGCTGCCAACTCCCTGACTCTGATCATGGGTAATACTTTAGAAAGCAATGATACAAAAGGACTCAAAGGGAGGATGTAGTTATTCTGGCTCTGACAAAACCCGTCTGCCCTGGGGACATCACTTTTATTCTAGAGTCTGACTCAGAGAATTCCCACAAAGACAAAAATCATTGCCCTAATAGAGACAGTCTGCCCTCTTTTCTTCACTAAGATGACCATTAGAGCTGGTAAAACTTTGTTACTCCTCCACTTTTCCTGTCCTGGAACTGAGTACAGAAAATTCTGAATGACCACCTGATTAAAAGAAATCATTAAGAGGAGTCAGCAAAAATTCATTCTTTGTGAGAAATCTCTGATGATTATGTGATCTAGTCCCAATGCTAATTTAGCTATTCTCTTGGCTTCTCTATTCTACCTTAGTGTGTTGACCACATCCACCTTGCATTATTTTTTGCTTACAATTTTTATGTTTTGACTCAGTTTACTTCCTCTGACCAGGAGTTCTAGCTTCCATTCCTGTATCCCAGGATGTCCCTTGCTATATCCTTATCCTTTTTCTCAGCTCACATTTCCTGGGATGAACTCCTGGATCTCATTTCAAGTGCATATCCAGGATCTCCATAAGTAGCTATCTCAAATGGGTGAAGCAGGCCTAATGACCCATGGAGTTCTCTCATATCCAAAATGATTCAGCATAAGGGATTGAGAGTCTAAGGAAGAGTACACAAATTCTTTATCTGCCCTCTGAACTATAGACTTGATAACTTGTCAATTTTGGGAAACCTCAGTTTTCCTTATCTGTAAAACAAGGATAAGAATACCTGAAGTGGTTAAACTTATGGTATTGTTTAATAAATAAAAAATGGTACATAAAATGTCCCACAAAGTAGTACTACTGTGAACTTTTATGATGATACTCTGCCTAGGGATTCAATGTTTCAAAGAATTCATCATTTTGTGGCCTATCTATTGGCAGTGAACCTTTCTGAATTTTTCTCAGTTGGATATTATTCAATGTCTGAACATTTGAAGCTATCTCCCACATGTAGAATGGGGGTGTCATTGTATGACTTGCAGATACAGAATAGACATCTCTAGTCTCTTCTCTTCCTACCCCTATCTCTCAGGGAGATTATAATTATTACCAGGAGGAGGGGCAGTTGGTTGGGTCCAGAACCTTAAACATGCTACTCTCCTCAGAATTAGGGGGAATTAGATTAGAATTAAAGCCTTCTTCTTCTTCTGTAAAAATTACTAGTTTAGAAGATGTTATTTTAGAGTTCAAACTGAACTTCTGTTCACTATTTCTAAATAGGGAAGGAGCACTCAATTTTTATATCTGGTGCATTATTTCCACCATTTCCACCAAATATCAGTTACAATATGAATATACAATAACAAATAGCAAATAAACTAATTTATCCAAGTCAATAGCAAAACCAAAATCAGAGAAGGTGTCTATACATAAGAATTTATAGCAGACGATTCAGAGTGAAGATACTTACCTGTTAGGAAAGAGGTAACAACTCAGCTAAGAGAGAGACCCAGATTTCTCCCAAGAGGAAATTCTTTGAAGAAGGTGTAGCAACCTTGAGACAGAGACATGATGAAGCCTGCCAGGTCTCTGCATGTTGGTTTCTTCCTATAGTTTTGTTTTCCTTTCAACAACCTGAAGTGGTGTTGGCATTGTCCATCTTCATTGTCAAAATTAGAAGGCAGAAAGAAGCACAGGAATCATTTACAGTTTTCAAGGAGACTGAATAGACTGAAGAATCTGAAGTGCCAGAGCTCTCCTTTCTCCTCATCTTGCAAAGTCTACCCTTCCTCCCATAGAGGCTCAGGACATTGATCCCCACCAATGAAGAGAAAGTCCCATCTCAATGGGCAACATATGTATGAAAAGGGATTTATTATACTTTGTGCTAAGTATTGGGGTATATATTGGAGGTACAAATACAAAAACAAAGATACCCCTGCCCTCAAGGATCTTGCATTCAAAGGAGAATACAGCAAGTAGGAAGAATATGACAGAATTTATTTGAATATGGTTGCCTTAGAAAGGGAGGGATGGGTTGATAGTATGGTGGCTAGGGAGAAGAAATTCAGGGAATAAAGTGAAACATCACAGGAGCCCAAGCTTGGATACAGTAAACTACAATGGTAAGCTTACAAAGTAAGTTGATATATCAATTGGGACTGTGGTGGGAGGAAGGGTGAGAATTCCAGGAATGAAAGGGTTATACTTAGAGATTTGTGACTAGAGGAGATGGGCTGGAATGTCCTGAGTGAAGGTTCATTCATAGATAAAGAGATAGCTATAGATATATTATATATAAATGTATCTAATATAGATATAATGGAGTTTGTTTAATAAATAGACAATCAACCACCAACATTTTATATCTAGAGGAAGGCTATTGTCATGTTAAGAGCTCTTTTGAAACATTTATGAGAGACTCAAAAGTATTATTGGATGAGAAAGTTTGAGTGGACTGAGAATCATACTATTGGAAAATCATAATGTTGCCTTAGATTAATCAAAATATCAGAGTAATTATTCTTTATCCTTACTGGTTTGATGTTATCCATCTCATTTACCACAAAGATAGATTTGGTTAATCAAATTAGATCAACATTTTTGATGGGGAGGGGTTAACAAGCAATGAGGGGAATGAGAGAGATTAATTCCCAGTATTGATAGAAACGGAAGCAGGGAGGAGTAATTCTTGCAACTGGTTGAAGAGTCTGTAGATAGGGAAGCTAAAAGGAAGGGATGATTGTAAATCAGACAGCTTGAATTTTTTTTGAAGCTGAATTTTTAAAAATCTTGATAGTGTTTTTTTCCAATTCCATGTAAAGATAATTTTCAATATTTATTAAAAAAAATTTGAGTTCCAAATATTTTTGACTTCCTTCCTTCTGCCCACTTCCCAAGACAACAATCTGTTAGAGATGTCTGTTCTATATCTTCAAATATGTTAAACATATTTCCATTTCTATGAGAGAAAAGTCAGAACAAAAGGAAAAAATCATGAGGAAGAAAAAACAAATAAAGAAAAAATGAAAACAATATGCTTTGATTTTCATTGAGACTCCATAGTTATTTCTCTGGATATGGATGGCATTTTCCACAACAAGTTTTTTAGAATTATCTTTGTTCACTGTATTGCTGAGAAGAGCTAATTCTATCATAGTTACTCATGGCACAATGCTGCCAATATTTTCTTGGTAAGTGTTTCCAGTTTTTTTCTGAAATCCGCCTGTTCATTATTTCTTATAGAATGACCAGTTTATATTTTTTCAAGAATTATTCAAGAATAATCCTGTTCTTTGTGTATCTTCTAATGTTTTGAATCACTGAACCCAAAAGTTGTTTGGCTAAGAGATAATTGGATTTGACTATAAGGAGCTTTAAATTTGAGATGGGGGGGGGCCTATGGTCATAACATTTTAAATTTAAGTAGTGGTAGGAAAATCATTATGGCATAGTAGATAGAATCAGTAAGAACTGGGTTCAGTCTCTACTTCTGAAACACACCATACTTTATCACATGCTCATGGGTATGTGACCTTACTTATCAGTGATCCTTTCTGAGATTAAGTTATGGAGGTGCTGGAGATCTTTATCAGTGGTCAGAGCCTCCAGACCAATAACTTCCCACCCTAAGGAAAATGTAAGTTTTGACAATAAAATACACAAACAAAAAAATCCCAACAAAACAAACAATTGGAGGCAGTTGTTATACTAGAGGGGCACCAATTTTATACTTAAAAAAGTAAGGTTCAAATTCTAACTTTGTTTCTTATTGACTATGTATGTAACCATGGACAAATAGTTTCATATTTGAGTTTTCATTTATATTTTTGAAAAATGAAGAAGCTGGAGTAAATTATTTCCAAAATCTTTTCCACCGCTGAGATTTCTTTTGGTTTGTGAAGATGTTGTCTTCAAGATTTACTTGACCTTTTTTGGAATTCCTGCCCAATTTTTCACATTAATGTTTTCTTTCATTTTTTTTTACCTGCAGTAAAAAAAAAGTGTATTTAAAAAATCGTTATACCGTCCTACTCTCACATCCTCTCCCATTCTCCTCCTCCACCACCATGATTGATGAGTTATTCAGGCAGGTAGGCATATATGTATATGATTATAGACAATATACACACAATCCATGCAAATATACACATGTATGCACACACAGAGAGAGACAGACAGATAGACAAAGTATGCTCTTTGACAATTCTTTTAATTTCAATTTAATAAATACTATTAAGAATTCTTTGCTAGAACAATGGTAGACACTGGCAACAAAAAGAAAAAATTATTTCCAACTATTATTAATTTACATTTAAATTTTTACCATACCTTCTATAGAGAAAGAAAGAAAGAAGTATATTTGATTTTAGAATAGGGAAACAATCTTTTTGCATAAGATTTTATTTTGATTTTGTTAACTCCACCACTTCTTATCCTGAAACTTCCCTTAGAACCTGTGATTGTCACACCCTGGAATAATCTTTTCTACCATATTGGTTCCCCTTCTTTGATTATGAGTTTCTTCCAGGATCTTCATTTTTGGGAAGGAGTCCAGATCAGTCATACTTTCCTCTCCAGCTTTGCTTATGACTTTCCAGACTTTAAGATCATGTAAGCTTTTTTTTTTTGTCTTCATATTAGATTCTAGATTTAGAGTTGGAAGGTATCTCAGATATCATCTAGCCCAAACAATTCATCTTACAGATGAAGCAGTAAAGGCCTCAGAGGGCTTCCACATTGATACAGATAATAAATGAGAGAACCAGAATTTTCATCCATATTTTCTCACTCCAAAAATCCAGCAAAAACAATTCAGTTTCTAATTTCATTGGCACAGTAGGGCTCCAGTGTAGCAGCTGAGAGTTAAAATTCATTAGTTGATGAACCCAAGATTATTTAACACTCCTGTTAGCTAGAGATAAACAGTTAGAAAGTCAACAGTGAGTTGCTATTCATTAACATGAAAAAGGACTTAGCTATGAGAAGCTGCCAACTTCAGAGGAAGCTTCAATTTTTGTCTTAAAAGCTTGGCTAAATCTGTTACCACCCTCTTCTAGCTATCTTTCCACAGAGGATTATATAAATTCTTAAAAAGAATAAAATATCAAAATATTTTTTTTTACTTGTCACAACAGTTCACCCTGGTGAAAAGTTTGTACAGACTAAATATGAAAACTGGTGTTAATGTAAATATCAAGGATGCATTTAAAGGTCTCTATATTGATAGCACTCATATTTGGTTCCACTGGGAGGTCAAATGTTTTACTTTTGAAAATAATTCACTGTATTACATCTTTTAACTCTGAACATCTAAGTAAGAGTTTCAGGAAAAAAGTCTCCTTTTCATTGTTGCTAGTAAAAGATATAGATCTTTAAGAGAGTTTGTTATCATTTGACGACTTCTCTAACATTGTTCTGGCTATATGGGCAGTGCTTTTACTTGTATTAATGAGTAGTTTTCCCTTTCTTCTTGGAATTTTTCTAACACCGGAAAAATTCTTGAGATTACCCAACTTTTTAGCCCTCAAATCCCTGTTTCGTTTTTCTCGTAATTACGGGGCAGCTTCACAATTCCTTTCTGTAAAAATCACATTAGAAAATACCTGGGAGGGGAAGCTGTCAGGGTCACTAAGATTTTATTTTATTGCTGGTGACTCACAAATTACTTTTGGAAGCTAATGAATCCCTTTTAGTATCATGATTTTATAATGACAAAATGGTGTTATAGTTATTTGACCTTGTTTTCTTGGCAAAAATTTAATCTTTCCTCCTTTCAAAAAATATTAATTCTAATTTTCCTATTATGCTACTGGCTTTGTATCAACATGCTCCCTGATATGATTTAATCCCTGATGAAATTTATATTGTGTATTTAGTTCTCTTTAATAATATTCAGCTTCAAAATTAATTGTTTTATATGAAATTTTTAGCTTTATGAGGAAGGTTCAGAGTCAGGATTGGAAATCCCCAGAACTTCTAGTTAATGGGGATTTCAACATATAGAACAAACTCCTTAACTTTATTTCCTTTTTTAACACAGTTGCTAAACAGGTAGATGAGAAGAATGCTGAAAATTTACCTAGACCTTATCTAAGCATTCATTAAGATACCTTAAGTTTTTATTTTAGTTTTTGAAAATTTTTTGAAAAAATGGAATGGTATGGACTCTGTGATATTTTAATTAGATGGAATCATTCAATATTACTATGGGAGGAGGTCTTCAATGAAATATTCCACTTAACTTTGAGGAATGGACTGCTTTAGCAGTTAGCAATTTTTCTTTCACATCAAACAACACTTGACTAATTACAAAAAGAATAAAAATTCTATGAACTATTTCCATTTTGGTTCAACAATAAAACTTTTCTTTAACTGGATAATTTTTAGCCCAGTTTCTTTTACTAAACTAAAGTATTTCTAAAAATATGTTTTAAGTCCAAAAATCATTCTGTTCTTGGGTCATGGGATGGTATTGCTTGCCATTTTGAAGAGTCTGTTAAGATAAGGGCTGGAATAAATGGCATCTAAGGCCCCATCTTACTCTGTGTTTCTATGAATAAAGAAATGATGGGCAAAACGATAACAGAAAGAAAGAAACATGGGTCCTAAGCCTAGATGTTCCATAAATTCTATAAAGGAAAATTAACTTATATTGTCAGGGTCATGACTGACCAAGTGATTTTATTCCAATGACTGTTTTTTCTTTTTTTTTTACATTTCTTTTTTTATTGATATTTTATTTTTATGAAAGTTTTTCAGCATTCATTCATATGCATAAGCATAATTTTAAGTTATCAAATTTCCTTTGTGCCTTCCCACCCCCTTCTCCTCAGTGGCGAAAAGTCAGGTTAACATTGTACATACATATTTATGATAAACATGTTTACAGACTAGTCATCTTCAGTATGAGGAATTAGGATTAAGGGAAAGAGATTCATAAGAGATATTTTTTATAAAGTGTTCATCAGATTCTGAAGGGTTTTTATTTTTTATCATTCTTTTAGTTTTTTTCATTTTTGTTTTTCTTTGTTTTGTTTTTCTTTCTCTGAATGGGGATAGCATGGTCCATAACCAGTCTAATACAGTTGTTCTAGTTCTCTGAACTGCTGAGAGGAGCTGCTTTCATCAAGGTTGATCATCTCACAATCTTGTTGTTAATGTGTACTTTGTTTTCTTGGTTCTACTCCCTTTACTCAGCATCAGATCCTTCTCTAGAGTGGTTTCTTATAGAACAATAATATTCCATAGTATTCATGTATGATAACATGTTTAGCCATTCCCCAATTGATGGGCATCCCCTCAATTTCTAATTTTTTGCCATTACAAATAAAAGTTGCTATGAATATTTTGAAACATGTGAAGCTTTCCCCATTTTTTATGATTTCTTCTGGATATGGGCTTAGAATTGAAATTGTTGGGTCAAAGGTTATGAACAGTTTTATTGCTCTTTGGGCATAGTTCCATATTGCTCTCCAAAAAAGTTGGATCCATTCATGGCTCCTCTATCAATGCATCAATATTCTAATCTTCCCACAACCTCTCCAATATTGATCATTTTCCCTTTTTCTCATCTTGGCCAATCTGATAGGTGAGAGGTAATACCTCAGAGTTGTTTTAATTTGCATTTCTCTAATCAATAATGATTTGGAGCACTTTTTCATATGATTGTAAATAGCTTTAATTTCTTCATATGAAAACTGTCTATTCTTATCCTTTGAATATTTACCAATTGGGGAATGACTTGTAACTTTATAAATTTGATGCAGTTCTCTCTCTATATATAGTTGAGAAATGAGACCTTTATCAGAACTCCTAGTTGTGAAGATTGTTTCCAGGCTTTCTGCTTTCCTTCTGATTTTGGCAGTATTAATTTTCTTGGTGCAAATCTTGTTTAATTTAATATAGTCAAAATCATTCATTTTACAGTTTATAATGTGCTCTAGTTCTTGTTTGATCATAAATTTTTTCCTTTTCCATGGATTTGATAGATAGAGCATTTCTCGGTCTATTAATTTATCTATGGTGTTGCCCTTTATGTCTTAATCCTGTTCCCATTTTGACCTTATTTTGGTATAGGGTGAATTCCTGTGACTGTTAATGAGAACTTTCCTATTACTGGAGAGATTACCTGTATTAAAAAATGAGCTGAAAGCTAGGAAAATGTTTACTCATTCATAAAGTGATCCATGGATTCAGTAAATATGAATTTAGTGCCTACAATGTGAAAAATATTATCGTCTACATTTATATAGAGGCTATATGGTTCTGAATAGTGTTTAACTTGGAATTAGGAAGAAGCTACTTTAGGAACTTATAAGTAGTGTGACTTTAAGCAAGCCACAGACTTGTGGGAGCAGGTGATAACTTGGAATATCTATCCCAAATGAGATCCCAGATTTCTGAATCTCTGTCTTTATATAAAATTGATGTTGCTGAGGAGGTTCACAGGGACTGGGTGAGAGGGAGACCTTAGAGACTTCAATGAGTGGGTGGGTTGGACTATTATTCTTTCTCCTTCCTTTGACCAAAGAGTATTGTGATTATGAAAGTTTGCTAACCTTACTTACATGAATTAGATGAAGTTTGCTAATCTAATTATAATTAGGAGATTTTTGTATCCCTTATCTTAATGTAGCTGAATATGTCTGATAGTGGGTATACTTCTACTTAAAGTATGGTCTCCAAAACTCTTCTTTTTGAGAGAAAGGAGGCTCTCAAAGTGGTGGCTGAACTTACATTAAATGGTCAGATATGGAATGACTTCTAACCTATCAAAGGTTATGGACCTATCAAAAAGTCAGTCCTGATATCTACAAAATTATGGGATTCACTTTGATGACATAAAACTATAACCCCATAGCTAACATATCAACTAAGTCTGATAATGCATGCTATATTCTACATCCATAGCTCCCCAATCTTTGTAAAGAGGAAAGGAGAGAATATTTTCTGAGTGTCTTCTCTAAGACCAAGTTCTGGCCCCAAAGAAAGGTTTATTATAATTATTCAGCATTTAGCTTCATTTTCCAAAGTTATTCTTTCCTTTGCTACTGTTAAAATCATTTTGTTGCAAGAAACATATATAGGAAGACCACAGGAAATGTAGCTGCAAAGCAATCTGAGTCTAGATTATTCCTATTTATATAATGAAAAAACAGAGTGTCTGATATTGGTCCTTACTAGTGGGACCTCTTGCTCCTCAAGTGTTCTTGAAGGTTTAATTTGTCAGGAAGCTGACAGGAGCTCAAGAACTTGGACTCAAGAGCAGTCTTTTTTGGATATGCTTGTGTGCCTAGCTCCTTTCTGCACTCATAATTATTGTTTTAACCTCTGATCTTATAATTTGACCTGCTACTTAGACAGACAACAAGGAGAGACTGGTTCTTAAGTTAAGAATGGTAGTTAATAACACTTTCAGTAAGGAGCAGGGGGCTTTTGCAAAGTTGTAAGAAGGAAAAACAGTCTATTGAACTTCTGCTATACAAAATTTAGGAAGTTACAGGAAGTCAAACATCAAAGGACACTATTTCCTTTATCATGCAATTAAAAACATTACAGAAAAGTACATTTAATACAAAGGTTTTTTTTTTCTATTTAGATTGTTGACTTCAATGACTCTTCTTTTGAGAGTCTTTCAAAAGAATGGCTGAACTTAGATGGAGACAGTTTGGCTTTGTTTGAAAGTCTTCAGTTGTTCTAAATTGTTTGGACTGTGACTTCTCCAAAAATTGAATGAAACATGTAATTCAAAAATATATATTAAAGAAATAATAACAATGTTGGAATCATTTTCAAAAATATGGGAGTGAGATAAAATTATTATTAAAAGCTAAAAATTATAATACTATTACTATTAAACAATTATGATAGCCATAATACTATTGAATTGATCCTTCATATGCATCAATAAGACCTTAAATGTGGTGTAGGTCAAAGCAGTCTGAGATAAGAGGGGCATCCATTACAGTCTTCAGGGATTTTATATTTTCCTGTATTTTATTTAGGATATAAACAGATAATATATCGATAATTTTAGGAAAAAGTGCTAAATCCTATAGACTTTCCATAGGAGATGGTGTATCAAATGATCTTGACAGAAGCTAGGATTTTTAGAGCCAGAGTCAAAGAGGGATTATTCTAGGCTGGAATCTCAACTTCAGCAAGGGCACAAAGGCAGGGAAGTTGCAGTATAATAAATAGAGGGTCAGGCCAGTTTTGTTGCAAATGGAGAGATTGCAATGTGCTGAATTCAGGAATTTGTTTTTGGTCCTGGAGGATATAGAGGGTTATTTATTCTTTAGCCAGAAGCTGATATGATCTGGCATGTTTTAGGAAGATTATTTTGTCAGCTGGGTAGAGTATGGATATGAAAATGAGAAACTGACCAGAAAATAGGAATTTAATGAGGAGACTAATAAGATATTTCAAATTTAGATGAGGAGTGACAGTACCTAAACTAGATCCACCATCATATGACTGGAAGGGAAAAAGATAGAAATGATAGTGAGAACAATAATTTCTCAATAATTTTCAGTGAATAAAATTAGCCAGATATAGTTAGACTAGTGCAGGGTATAGTACAATGAGTCAATTATCCCTCTTCTTTTTGGATCTGCTTCTTCTATGAATATAGTCCAGGGTGAAACCCAACCATGCCTCGATGTTGAATCATTTGGAGCTTTCATCCAATTAAACTCTTATCTCTTTTTTTTTTGCATGTCACATCCTGTACTTTTATAATTTACCATTTAAACTTAAATATAGGACTTAACACATATCTATGCTTCATTAAATTTTGACTCATTATGCCAACCTTTCCAGATCTTTTGGGATGCTGATTCGATTTACATGCAATGTAATTTTTCTTAACCTGGGGTCCAAACTTTACTTTTTTTGGAGATATAATCATAGCCCTCTAGCTGTCCATCTGTTGTCTCTTATTCTTATTACATAGCCAGATGTTTTCTGCTCCAGATGTTCTCAAGAATTTTTTTTGCAAAACTTCTGGATTTCATGTCATCACTGATAAGGTTGACCTACTTAAAAAACCCCACAAGGCATCTTTCCATCACCCTTTGGGTTATTTGTAATTATGTTATTTTTAAGAGTGTTGTTTCATGATTCACAACCAATAGCAGCTACAAGGATGTCATGAAGCACTTGATCAAATACCCTTTTAAAACCCTGATCAACTGGCATTTCTGAGATATATCAGTCTAGTAAAAATACTTTTAACAAAGAACAGGAAATAATTTTCCCATGACTAGGAACTTTGGCACTTGAAAATTTTTAATCTTTCTTCTTCTGATAACTACATGTCAAAGCTTGTCCTTTCATCACAAATGCAGCATCTTTTTTGGATCCAAAATTAAATTTGGGAGTACTTAGTGGCTAATCAGTATTTTAGTTCCAGAAGTCTCTATCTCCTATTAAGTTAGTCTAGAAGCTATTCCCTCAGCATGCCTCATCTGCTCTGGTCCAATGACTAGTATTTGTCTGATCAGATAAAGCTCGGGGTATTTCTTAGCATTCATTCTCACCTTTCCCCATTCTTAATTTCTTTGGATTGTTTGCCCTTCTAGTCTCTTGCTCTTCATTCTTTTTCCTTCTACTATGAAGATGAAGATAAATCAGTGTAATTATCAGCACATAGAAATTTATCTTGCTAACTCAGTTTCTCCAAGGAGACCTCTTAAAAGTGTTAACTTCTTATTTTAAACTCTCTATATAGCACAATTTAAAAATAACTACAAATTGTTAATTCTTTATGGAGTGGGGTGTGTAATACAAAGCATCAATTTTTTTTATTCTAGGAAGCTGATAAACCCAAAGTCAACTTTTTTTAATCTTTAATCCTATTCAAAAAGAAAAATCCTAAAAATGAATAAGATATGAGAAAATTTTAATAAAAGAAAGAATAACACAAAGCATTAATACTGAGAATATTCTTTATGGGGATTTTGTTTAGTTTAAGCCAAAAATGTTTTTTATTTATTATTCAAGACAATGTGTGTTGGGTTCTGAGGAATTATGTTAAATATGAGGATAAGAAGTTCTCTTCTGGTTTTTAACAAGTTAAAATTAATATTATAAGAATATGAATTTTTATAAAATATTCTTCCTGCTGTGGATTTCAAACTGCTCATAGGCAGTATGATGTAGCAGATATGGCATAGGAAATCAGGTTTGAAAACTACCTAAAGGCACCATATCTTTGCAAGTTATTTAACTTCTCAAAGTCTCAGTTTTCACATCTATAAAGAAGGCATAAAAATACACGATCTTTCTCTTAGGGTTGCTGTGAAGAAAGGACCTTTCAAAGTTCATATCCTACGTAACATGAGTTCATAAGATTTTTTTAATTAAAACTGAAAGGAACCTTAGAGGTCATGAACTTCAAGTCCTTCTTGCTTTTTAGAGGAGGAAACGGAAGCCTGGAGAGACTTAATGATTTATTCAAAGTGACACTTTAATGGCAAAGCCAGAATTCAAATTTAAGAATCCAGAATACAAGTCTCTCCTTCTTTCCGCTGAACTACTAATTCCTTACCTTTAAACTGTGTGCCACTGAAAGGCAAAAACTTTTTTGATCCTAACATAAAAAGGAATAAATCATTTTTAAGATCAGGTAGTAAAACTGAATCCTTGATCTGTTCAGCAAAAAGATAGGATTGCACTATGTTCTCTAAATGCTAATCTAGGGTTGGGCTGGACTAGGGGAAGGAAGTGAATTCCAAAGTCAAGAAATGGCACAGAAACAGAATGCATTAGAGGGAAAAAAAAAACATGAGAAAGATATAATAGTAGCATCAGACTAGAAAAATACTTTGCTTGTGCTGCTTTCCCAAGAGGAAGGATAAGATTGTGGAAAGACAAAGTTGGGGGAGTAAAAACAATCCAGACTTGTAATGACAGATTAGGAAATGTAAAGACTCTCCAGAAACCACAAATGTATCCACTATTTTCCTCTAACCTTTTATTGTCTAGGACAAAAAACAAGACTAAGCATGATTTAGTACCCCAGTTTTACCATTCAGAAAATCATTAAGTCTGAACAGATTTATCAAATTTTTCACAATTAATTTTGTAGGACTTTTCAATTTTTCTCCCCTTATCCCAAATTTAGGGGAAATTTTCTTTGTTATTTAAATGACTATTTACCTAAGCAGCATTGGTGCTTCCAGTAATCTTTCCATCCCCTTTCCATCTCTATCCATTCATGCCTTCTCATCCTATGTAATTCTCATTCCCTTCTTTTTCTAATGTTATAACAATCCTACCTGATGTTTTGGAGGGCTTTTTTTCTTGATTTCTTGTTATTGTGTAGATATCAATGGACTAAACCAATTATCTATTGGTTTTTCTTCTTTTTCTAGATGTCCAAATAGCTTTGATAATTAATATTTAATTTAATAATGATTAATAATAATTAATTAGAATTAAAATTATTTCAGAAACTATTGGATTTAAATTATACTGTGCAGATTATAGAATTTCTTGATATCTTGAACAAAACCCAAAAATTACTGGCAATAAAAACTTCTGAGTCACTAGGGTTTTCTAAAATAATCAGAATCTCAAAGGGGAAAATAATTAGTTTTCCTGCTACCATACTGATGTTTGGGAGAATAGTAGCTGTTTGGGAGAATAGTATAAAGAATTATAAATCAAAAGTCAAGAGAGAGATGAGGGAATAAACTGGAAATCTTTATAAGGTAAATGAATAATGTACAACCTTCCTTATGACCTGTCAAATGTAATTAGGCTATAGGAAGAAGGTTGTTTATTTAACCAACCCTTCATGTGTCAGACATTTCCTTTGTGTGGATACTCCCTGCAGTAATGTAGGTTGAAACACCTCTATGAAATACCTCTATTTAGTAGATGCCCTTTGGAAATTATTATAAATAGAGAGAACCAGCTCTGCAATCTGAGTTCAAATATGGCCTTAGACACTGAACACTTACTAGCTATGTGACTTTGGAAACATCACATAATCCTGATTATTTCACATCCAGGGTCATCTCCAGTCATCCTGACCCATATCTGAGCATTAAACCCAGATGTCTCCAGAGGAGAAAGAGAGACTGATGGCTTAGCACAGCACCATCTCACTCAAATCCAATTCACATGTATGTCATGGCATCAACTCTCTGAAGTCATGATCTTCAAGAACTAAGGACAAACAACAAAGGGTAAACAATACATTGTCTTATAGTTAACATGGTGATGAGTTTCTTTAAACAGATTTTTCCATGGATAAGAGTCACTGGATCCCTACTCAAAGCCTTTTCAGTTTGGTAGCCTATGCCTCTGAGTATAGCTTTCAAAAACCTAATTTCATCTCCATGTCACAATATTTCAAAGTCTATCCCCTCTTATTTGAATACTTTTTTATAATAGAAGTCAGTCAGTCAGTCAGTAAGTTAAAAATCATCTATTAAATGGCTAGTATGTGCCAGACTTGATGTTAAGTGCTGGAAATACAAAAGAAGTAACAAAAATATCCCTACCAAAAAGAGCACCACCCTCCCCAAACAAAATAAAGCAATAAAACCAAGAACAATTCTTTTATCAAGATACTCATAGTCTATGGGGAGACAATGTGCAAACAACACATATACTTGATAGATAAGAGGTGGTCTCAGAGGGCAGACATTAAATTTAAGGAGGAATAGGAAAGGATTCTTGCAGAAGACTTTAGTAGAGATTCGAGGGAACCAGAGTCTAGCAGAAGATTGGACTTTAATATTGACTTAGAGAAAAGGAATTAGAAAGGCAGAGATGAGAAGGGAGTGAGTTTCAACCATGTGGGACAGTCAGTGAAAAGTCCAGGGTTGGGAGATGGAGTGTTGTGTGTAAGGGACAGAAAAGAAGTCAGGGTCAGTAGACCTCAGACCACAAGGGAGGAAGAAAGAAGACTTGAAAGTTATAAAAGGCATTACATCAAATAGGATTTTGTATTTGATCTTGTTGGTAGTAGAGAGTCACTTGAAGTTTTTGAATAATGGGTCTAACATGGTCAGATCTGAATTTTGAGAAGATAAATTTGACAGCTGATTTGAGGATGAACTGGAGTGGGGATAAACTTTAGGGTGGGAAGCCAACTAAAAGGCTATTTCAATAGTACAAGTGTGAGGTGATGAGGGCTTATACAACACTAATGGCATTGTCAGAGGAAAGAAGGAGTATAGAAAATGATAGGAGTTGACAACTGATTGAATATGGAGGGGTGAGAGAAAGAGAGGAGATGAGGATGACATCTAATTTTGGTGAATGGGAGAAAGTATCCTCAATAGTAATAGAGAAGTTAAAAAGAAGGGAGAGTTTGGGAGGAAAATTGATTAATTCAATTCTGGATATTTTGTCAGTCGGTCAATAAACATGAATTAAACACCTACTATGTGGTAAGTGATGGAAAATACAAATTCAAGCAAAAAGAAAGACAGTTTCTGCCCTCAAGGATCTTATAACACGCAAAAAGGAACTAAAAAAACTGGGACAGAGGGGAAGATGACTGTGAAATTATAGTTTTGAAGTCCAGAAATCAGAAACAGAAGGGGGGCAGGGGATGAAGGTCAGTTTAGGTTCCTCCAAGAAATGGAGGCCCCAGGATCACCTCACCAGTGGAATAAGTGGGTCAGGTGAAGCAGGCTGCAGGAATGATTGTTATGTTCCAGGTTGAGGAGATCTCAAATGCTGAGGGGAGTTCTAGGATGAAAGGGTAGAAAGGCATTCTTTTGAAGTCTAAATAGGGGAGAGGAAGAATTTTAAGTAGCTATTATAGTCAATCTGTATGTTTTATGTATATATATATGTAACATACATAAATACATATATGTGCTTTATATGTTAAATACTTTACAATTTTTTCCTCATTTATTCCTCATAACCACCCTGAGAGGTGGGTACCATTATAGTTAAGGAAAGTGAGTCAGACAGCAGTTAAGTGACTTGCCCTAAGTCACACAACTAGAAAGTGTTTAAGGTATAATTTGAACTCTCATCTTCTTGATTCCAGATAGACTCTAACCATTATTTCACCTAGCTGCTGGAATCCAAAGACTCAGGGGTAGGGAGATGGTTGGTAAGAAATGGCTGGAAAATCAAGACCAATTAAATAACTTGCCATAGCACAAGTGAGAACAAGATCTCAGTTTACTTCTTGAACCAGTCTAATATTCATATTAGTATTTGATAATAGGCAAAAGATAGATGTTGCTCTATCACCTTTAAGAGCTTTCACAAATTGCATCCATTTTAGCTCTCTAATTTACAGACACACACACACTCACTATCCTAAGGGCTCTGGGGCATTTATCTCCTTCCTCATTCCTTTGCCTTCTAGGAGGAGTTATTGCTTAATCATTTTCTAGGTAACACTGCCTCCAAAATAGTTGTTCCTATTTTTGTAAACATTTTTCTTTTTATTTCTATCTCAGTAAATGTCTTAATGTCTAGAAGGAAGTTAAGTTCCTGCACCAAATGAAAAAACATCAATTTGTTTCATGACATAGTTGAATTCTCTTTTAAAAGCCTACTCCAATACTTTATGTGGGCTAGAGGTAACAACTTGGGTTTCACAAAGGTTATACCAGGGAAATGTAAGTTAATACAAGTACTACCCAATTGGAAGGACTTTGAATAAGAACTGAATCCAATGCCTTTCCTTTGAGAAACAAGTTAGGTATGTTTAGAGGGATATGATAGTGAGGTGGCATTGTGGATAAAGAACATGACTTGAAGTTGATATAGATTAATTCTATCTCCAACATTTACTAGCTGTGTCACTCTGGGCAAGTCAGTTAACCTCTCTCAACTTCAATTTCCTTATCTATAAAATGAGAATAATTATAGCACCTATCTCTCAGTGTTATTATAAGGATTAAATGGGATAAGATATGTCAGTTTTCAAACTAGAAGTGATATATAAATATTGGTGGTGATGAAGAAGATAATGATGATAATGATAATAAATTCTTTGAGACAAGGCAGAATAGCCATGTGAAGGCTGGTGCCATGCTAGATCTGATGTCAGGAAGACTTGAGTTCAAATCTGAACTCTGACTCTTACTTCTTGGGGTACCCTAGAGAAATCACTTACCCTCTGTCTGCTTCATTTTCTTCAGTTGTAAAATGGGAATAATAATAATAATAATAATAATAATAATAGCATCTATCTCCCATAATTATTGAAAGGACCAGATAAAATGATACTTATAAAAAAGTGCTTAGCACAGTCCCTGATTCATAGAACATGCTATATAAATATTTATTTCTTTTCCTTTTCCTCCCCCTTACACTTTGTAGACATTCTACTTGGATACAGTGAAATTTGTACTCAGTGGCTGGTGAAGGGAGTACCAAAATGGATAAAATCAGAGGTCTTTGAAGTATAGCTGAATTATCACACATTTTACATTAATTAAAAACAATAAAGAATTCACTTAAACATGTCAAAAGCATTCTTAAAATTTAGTGTCTTAAGGACTCCAACTTCTTTAGGTGATGAAGCTGAACTCACTTTGAGAATTGACATTGCTTAATTCCACAAATTAAATTAAATTCAGTATACCATTGATACCAACACTTGTACCAACAAGGAACAAGTAGAGGACAATAGTGTTATACTAGCCCAAGAGAGGAGGAGCATTCTAAAGCATGTCATCTTTGACAGTAGGTCTTCAACCTCCATATTTTCAGTATCACTTCTTTTTCTGAATTGTACCAGGGTAACTTTGTTCTTTGTCTAGGGCATCCTTCTTATTGGGAAATTTTCATTTCTACTGCAAGTTTGCTAACTTTGTAACCTTCCTCCACTGCTCTGTCCCCTGGGGCCAAGAAGAAAATATCTGATCCTCTCTCCATATGATAGAAATGTCTTCTGGATCTTGTTTTCTGATCAGAGAACTATTTTAGGTCACTAACATCCCTTGGACATTTATCTTTTTCCCTCTGCTCTAGTTACAGTACATCCAAACTAGGAAGCTTCATTGCATAATTGGTGTGACACATCATCTACCCAAACATCACAGAGAAGAAAATCTGAAAAACATTTGTTATACTGATGAAATGGTGACTTTATTTTTAAATCATTAAAATATTAAACAACAAAAGGAAGTTATAAAATACCATTAATAGTATCAGAAGCTAAAGAATGCTGAGTTTCAGGCTCACTGCCTCTCTCTCCCCCCATAATTTTGAGCATATTTGAACTATTGAATATTGATAGAAAAATTATCCTATCTTTGCTTTTTATATTGCATCTCCCTAACATCTCCTATTTTTTCCTCCTGTACTCCTGTCTCTGATAAGGAGTTTCTCCTTAACAAAGCCAAATCTTCTATTCATCCAAGTCCTCTCTAATCATTCTTTCCTATAGTTATCATATGACTGTCTTTCTATTGACTCCTTCTCTACTAATCACAAATTTTCTTATCTCTCAAACTGAACAAAGAAAGCTCTCCTTAGATCCTACCATTTCAGCTAGTATAAATTATCTCATAGCTCTCTTCCCACTCTCAACTAAATTCCTGGGGGGAAAAATACACTTTGTACTTCTACTTCCTTTCCTCTCAGTCTCTTCTAAGATAATTCATATGAAACTACTTTCTTCAACTTTACCAAATCTAAGCCCTTTTCTCAATCCTCATCTTTTACCTCTCAGTAGCAATTGACATTATTGACCATTTTTATTATGTACTTTCTTGTCTCTGATTTTTTTTTAATTAATACCTCTTGGCTCTCTTATAACTGTTTAACCACTCTGCCTCAGTCTTCTTTGCTAGTTCTTCATGAATGAATATGTGAATGGTTAAAATGCCAGAGATACAAATAGAAAAAAGTAAGATAGTACCTGCTCTCAGAGAACTCACAGTCTAATGGAAAAGAGAACACATGGTTTTTTAACCATTGCCAAAGTGCAGGGATGGGAAATAGGGCATCACTCAGTGTGAGGACAACAAGAAGGTAGGTGTGCATGAATCAGAGTATATGAAAGGGAGTAATGTGGCATATAGTTGGATTGTTATGATGGAACCAGGTTGTGAAGTGCTTTAAATGCTAAACAGAGGCATTTATATTGATGGTAGAAGTAATGGGAATCTATTAGAATTTGTTTAATATATGTGTGTGTGTGTGTGTATGTGTTTGTGTGTGATGACATCTGTAGATCCACACCCTTGAAAAAGTTGCTTTGATGGTTCTGTGGAGGAAGAATTGGACTAGAACTAGTCCTGAGTCAAAGAGACAAACTAGAAGACTATCGAAATAGTCTAAGATGTGTTGAGGATTGTCAAGATATTAGGATACAACTTGTAAAACCCAGAAAGCCAGCTATTTCCTGAGTCTGGCATAACAACAGTCCTTTATGCTTACCCTCTGAATGACCTCACCGCTACAACATAAAGTGATCAATCAAATCTCCTGACATGCTAAGTGAACTGAACAAGGTGTTTTGCTCCTGTCCTCACTATTACAACTCTTATCTGTACCCTGATGAATGATCACAAGGTTCAACTACTCTTAAGATTCGAGACAAAAACTGTTATCACAGGACTCAAAAATGTCTGTATTGCCCCACAAAATGCCAACTATGGGGACTGTTTACTTAAGACCCAAGAATGTCTGGATTGTGGTCTCATCTTTTGTGGATGTCATGTATAAAAGACCTACCCTTGCCATTAGCCATAAGCCCTCTTTATCCTGAAGGTCTACTTCTACTTTAAAGGTTTTTCTTTACTTTGAAATTAAACTTCTGCTTGATTCCTGACTCTTCCTGTCTCTAGCCTGGTCACACATAGGTTAGCGAGTTGTTCTGATCCAACTGATAGGGTCTAAAGCAGAGAAGTGTCTATGTCAATTCAAAGAATTGTATAAACTAGAAGAAAATGGAGGTAGAAATGATAATTTGACAATTGGCTATATAGTTGAGACAGCATGAGGAACCAAGAATGACATGAAAGTAGTAACATTGAGTGACTGAAAGAATGAAACTATAAGGCAGACCACCTAACTAGAAAGAAAATAGATGTGGATCTTGATAAACTGATTGTAAACCTTGCTAAGTTATGATTTATTAGGGAGAGAGTCCTTTGAGCTGGTAATCTGGAGAAATCTCTGTCTCTCTCTCTGCTAATAGTGGAGAAGCTGTTAGAGTCTTGATTATTCTTAATAGATGGAAGGAGGAATGAAAGAAGCATGGAATTCTTGTATTATACTGGATGTTCCAAAAGTCTTTAAAATTTAGTAACTTAAAACTGTACAAGATTGTTGAATTGCCCTGTATTAGCATAGTCAAACTTGACTGTGCTCCAAATTCCAACTCTTGCTACTTGGGCAGAAAAAGAGGATGAAAAAAAATTATGGTCAGGATGGTTCATCTGGGATGGTTTTGTTTCAGCAGAAGACTACTCTGGTTAACCACAGACTTAGAGCATACCACTCCAGTTAATTTTTTTCCCTTTTACTGGTCAACTTGTTACTAACCCTGTTTTATATGGAATGGGAAGGACATGAAGGAGAAGGTAATAGTTTAATAATATTATTATATTAATAGTTTTATATGTTTTCTTTTAAATTGCATTTTATTTTTCCAATTACATGTAAAGACAATTTTAACATTTATTTTTATAAAATTTTAAGCTCCATATGTTTTCCCTCCTTTCCTTCCCTTGACAGTAACCAGTTTGATAAAGTGTTTACATATATGTATGCAATCATGTTGTAAAAAAAGAAACAGAACTAAAGGAAAAAACACTAAAAATGAAAATAATATGCTTCTATCTGCATTCAGACTCTAGCAGTTCTTTTTCTGGGGGTAATTTGCATTAATATAGTGCCTATTCTGTGCCATATTGGCAGCTAAGTGTTGAAATGGATAGAGCACAAGCCATGAATCAGGAAGACTTGAGTTCAAATTTGACCTCATTCATGAAACTTACTAGCTGTGTAACCTTGGGTAAGTCACATACCCCTGACTGCCTCACATCCAGGGTCATCTCCAGTCATCCTGATTCATATCTGACCACTAGACCCAGATGGCTCCAGAGGAGAAAGTGAGACTGGTGACTTAGCACAGCTCCTGCTCACTCAAATCTGTTCATGTACATGTCATGACATCACCTTCAGATGTCATGATCTTCATCAATTTCTACCGACTCAGTCCTTTAAAAATATTATTTCATCTAATCCTCACTATATTACGAAGAAAGTGTTCTTGCTACTTAAGCAGATAGAAGCTAAATGATTTGCCCAGGGTCTCATAACCAGTAAGTATTTGAGGGCACATTTGAACTCATCTTCTTGATTCTAGACCCTGTACTATCCACTGCATCATCTATTGCTTCTATGGCAGCTCAGTCATAGAACTGAGTGACTAAAAATTTATTCTTTAGATAGTCCAGAAACTCTCAATATTTCCTCCCTTATTCCTCCTTCAGCTTTCCCTCCCCCTTCTCTTCTACCTTACCCCCCACCACTGTTGAAATTAGACCTTTTAACTTAAATTGGTTAATCCTTTTTTTGATCTTCAAAGTTTTAAAAATAAAGTTGAACAAAATGACGCCATCTTCAGGATGATTTCTTCATTTTTTTCCTCAGTAATAGTGTTATTGACTAAATTTGAAATGGAACCAACTCAAGCCCACACTTCCATTTACTTGATTAGGAAATCCTTCTGTGCATCCTAATTTGCATCCTGACCATAAAATTGAGTAAAAAAAATCATTACATTATCTTAGTGCTGATCCAGAAATTAAATCTGCAAATTTAAAAGAGGATACCAAACCGCCTACCCACCCACACATATACACAAACAAGTAATATGGGGTTTTCCCCTAATTCCACAGATCCTGGCTCTATGAAGTTATCGGAAGTTCAAGGAATTGTGTGAAGTCATTTTCTGATGTCATTCAGTGCCAGAAGGGATAATAAGAGTTGTGGGTGATGGTTGTGGGCTTCTTGAAAGAAAAGATGATGGCATCAACTTGAATGTATGAATATGTTGCAAGTCAAAATCCATTTGGGTGGTTTCTTGTGATGGTAAAAATTATAAGGAGGAGTCTGAACACATAATGGGAAATGTGAGTGTAAAACCTATTTTATTGCCCTACATTTTAGTTGCATGCTGGAATCCTAGATAAATTTCCATTTCCTTTGTCTATAGATAATAATTTTTTTATAGCCAAATAACTTGTGGACTTTTCAACTCTTCCCCATAAGGGACTATTCTGGAAAGGGAAAAGGGTCTAAGAGTGGTTCCCCTGGAAGGTTACTCTGTATAAGCTGAAATCCTGAGTTGTGATTTGAAATGCTGCCTCTCTGGCTCTAACTTCTTTAAACATTTTCAAATAACTGAAGTAAAGTAAAAGTAACTACTTCATAATATCTGACATGTATAATAGGACTTTAAGGTTTGGAAAACATTTTACAAATATTATCTCATTTCATTCTCACTACAACCCTATAATAGGTGCCATTATTATCCCCATTTTTCAGATAAGGAAATAAAGTTAGACAGAGGCTGAGTGACTTGCCCCCTCAGGTTACACAGGTATTAAGTATCTTCTCCAGGTCTAGTGCTCTATCCACCTCTCCACCTATATTATGGGCAGATTAGCACTTTCTCCAAGAAAACCTGTTTATTGTTTCAGGTTGTTTTTAGTCATAGCGTCACAAATCTCCTTAATACTGAGTATCAAAAACTCCTCTGCTTTAATTCATTTATCTCCTATCATATGCACTTAGTTGTCAAATTCTGTTGATTTACCGCCCCCATATCTGATAACTCTTAATTTCCATTTCCATTTTCATTTCTACTGCCACTTCTCCAATTCAAGCTCTCATCTGTCACCTAGACTGTTGCAAGAGTTTCCTAATTCACTTTCAGTGGCCCTCCTCTCTGGTCCACCTTCCTTGCAGCCAACAGATTAATCTTAAAATGTAACTCTAATCAAGTTGTATTTTTTTACTTAAAAAGCCTTTAATGTTCTTCATTGTTTCTAATGTAAAATTAAGTTCTTAATCTAACATTCAAACCCTATGTGATTTGAACCCCTTCTAATGTTATAGGCTTGGTGCTCACATTCATCCATGTCTGACTTTGTGACTTCATGAATCAATTGTTCATGGGATTTTCTTGGTAAAAGTATTGGAGTTGTTTGCCATTTCCTTTTCCAGTTTTATGCGGGCAGGGGTCGAGTGACTTTCCCAGAGTTACATAACTCATAATTGTCTGAGATATGATTTGAATTCTAATCCTTCTGACTCCAGGCCCAGTGCTCTATGCACTGTACCACCTAGATGCCCCTTTGCAGGTTTACTATTGCTACTGTACTTACTACTTGCTATAGTAGTGGTGCAGGAGATAGAGTGTTGAGCCTGGAGTGAGGAAGATTCATCCTCTTGAGTTCAAATCTGACCTTAGATACTTACTAAATGTCTGATCCTGACCAAGTCACTTAAATCAGCCTCAGTTTTCTTAAGTGTAAATAGCTGGAGAAGGAAATGCAACCCACTCCAGTATCTTTGCCAAGAAAACCCCAGATGGGTTCACAATGTGTTGGGTATGTCTGAAATGACTCAATAGCAATTCTAAGCTTTAATTAAACTATACTATTTGTTATACCCTGTGCATTCCCTTTGCTTTTCTCTTCCTGTGTTCCTCTAGGAAAGAGCAAAGTATCATGGTCAATGGGGTATTTATTAATATATATATTTATACATATGTATATATATGTCTACATACATATATGTTGGTTGATTGTTGTCCTTCATTCAGATTTAAGTTACTAAATCTTAACAGACTTTCGGAACATCTTGCAAGGATTCAATTCTCTTTCTGTAATAGACACTTATAGAGACTAGAAGAAAAGTGGTTGATGTTCTCAAGTGCTCATATTGATAAATCAAGTAGAAGATTCTTTCTTTGTCTATCCCATTCAAGCTTGTAGACCTACCTTATACATCCTCTCCCTGATCTTTTCAACTAGAGGTAATCTATATTTCCTTTTAATTCAACAGTATGGTGTTTGTACCTCTTGTTCAATTCACATCCATAACCTTTTGACCCTTACAATAACTTACTCAGAGGAGGGATTATTATACTCATATTTTCAAATGATGAAATATGCTCAGAGAAGCTTAGTCACTGGACAAATACCAGAGAATCCCAGATATTCAAAGGGAAATTTCCCCCAGTTTTTTTTTTTTAATATAGTAAACTGGTGAGGTTTTGGATTCTTTCCAGTCATTCTCTTTCTTCAGGGAATTTTCACTAAATAAAATCTTGAACTATATTATCTATTCTCTCTCAAATATAGAAGTCAGAAGACTAAGATCTCTCTTCTTTCAAGATCTTGCCACCTAACACAGACTCAGAGCATGACGTCTTCAGTCTCTATCAGTGAAAACCATTTCATACAAAAAAGTTTTAAGCAGTTACCATTTCAAGACTATTTGCAAAAGACATAGGAAGTCTCACACTTGGTTTCAAAAAGTAACATCCCAGGATGGTAAAGGGGTAGCTAAAAGCTTAAACTTAAAAACTTAAAAAAAGATAATGCAAGGTCATTAAAGTAAACAATGTCATATAGAAGCCAATAAAAAGTTTAATCTTTGATTAGATTGGAAGACTTAACATCTATCCAGAGGTCTAATGAACCTTGGAAAGAGATCTGTAGTATTAGATCCAGTTTTCAACACTAAATTTTAAGAAGGATCTGACATTAAAGATCAGATAAAAGAGGCTAACCAATTCACATAATTTGAGGATAGGTAGAAGGAAATGGGAACATTTAGCTTCAAGAAGGACATGATAGCTGTCTTCAAATATTGAAGGAGTTGCCATGTATGAGAGAGACTGAGACTTTTTGCATATGGGTTGTCCTGGATGGTCTTTGAAGACTCTTCTAACTCTAGAATTTTGTATTTTTTTTTTCTGATATTAAGTCTGGTGAATTTTCTTTCCATTTCATGGGACCTGAGGATTTAGAGATAGAGGAAATGCAAAGAATGCAAAGCAAAAGTCAGTAGAATTTGTTTATGCTCTGATACCATCAGGAGGAGATGCCTTGAAGTATTTTGGAAATCATATCTCCAGTACTGCCCTGAGGTCATTGCATGGTCCAAGCTGACACTTGGGGACTATCTAATCTCTTAAAACTCTGTGAAAATCTACTTGCTGACCCATTTATAAGATTACCTATGTGTTGATGTTAGAAGAAATGGAAAGAAAGGAATAAATACCTTAGTGAGTCAACTCTATAATGTAAATAATGCAAACTCAAAGTTGGAAGATTCCATGAACACTAGACCTTGCACCTTTTTTTTTTTTGTCTTGGAATGAATGTAAATACTAAACATTTTATCATGTCCCAATCTAACTCTCAGTTTGTTTCAGGTGTTTCTCTTTAAATGGTATTTATTAAGTGACTATTTTTAGGTGGAAGCTAGAGTTTCAGTGGTAAAATGCTATGCCTAATCAGGAAGTTATCCTCATGAGTTCAATCCAGTTTCAGATACTTAACTAGCTGTGTGATCCTAGGCAATTCACTTCACCCTGTTTGCCTCAGTTTCCTTATCTATAAAATGAGCTGGAGAAGGAACTAGCAAACTACTCCAGTATCTTTGGGACAAATACCTTAAATATGCGTCACAATGTGACTGAATATGATTCACCAGTAATAATGTTTTAGGCTCTGTACTGAGCTTAGGAAATACCAAACAATGAATGGAACAATTTCCATTCTTAAGAAGTTTACATTTTAGTGGGACAAGAATACATATATGTATGATATATATACATACATACATACATATAGATATTATCCATTAGTGGAACACTCTGTTTTGAAAGATATGGAGACTTTGTCAGAGGTTGCAAAACAGACTGAATGATCACCTAGATACTTTTTTAGAGTAGCTTTCCCTATAAATCACAGAAGGAAAATTGTTTCATTTATTTTGTTTTTTGTTTTTGCAAGGCAGTGGGGTTAAATGAATACCTCAAGATCACACAGCTAGGCAATCTGAGACTGGATTTGAACTCATGTCTTCCTGATTCCAGGACTAGTGCTCTATATCCACTGCACCACCTAACTGCCCCTGTTTCAATTTTTGAAAAATTGTACTTCCATATGGTATTTAGAGTTCTAAGATAATTCAGAAATCATTTAGCCCAACCTCTTCATTTTATGGACGAGAAAACTGAGTTCCATAGAGGTTAAATGACTTATTCAAGGTCATATAGGTAGTAAATAATAGGATAAAGAGTTGATCTTGGTTGAACTGACTCCAGAACCACTAATCTTTCAATCATACTGTGCTATCTCTAAGGGATTTAAATAGAACCATTTGAGAGCCATAGCTGTATAAATATTTTTGTTGTTATTTTTAAAATGAACTTTCTTTTTTTTTTTTAGTTTTTTTTTCAAGGCAGATGGGGTTAAGGGGCTTGCTCAAGGCCACACAACTAGGTAATTATTAAGTGTCTGAGACCGGATTTGAACCCAGGTACTCCTGACTCCAGGGCTGGTGCTTTATCCACTATGCCACCTAGCTACCCCTAAAATGAACTTTCAAAAGATGAAATGTATCCAAAGGATTGACTGAAGTATAATCTAATTGTAGTGAAGAAAATAAAATAGATCAACTTTCTTCTAGCTTTGAACATTATGGCTTTCTTTCTTTCTTTTCTTTCTTTTTTTTATTTTTTGGAGGAAAACCTTACTAAGTCTTTACTATATTCAAGGTAGTTATTAAAACAAAGATAAAAATTAAAGTCTTATTCTAAAAGAGTTTATATTTGTCTGGGATAATACAAAATGAGTACTGATAAGGAAATGAGAGTGGTAACAGAGAAATTAGATTCAATAGTCATCATTATTAGAACTAAATTGATACTCATAGGCCATCCAATAGTTAAGAATTGTAGGGTTACCTTTGCCAAAACAGGCAAAGGTTCGTCAACCAGAATATTCAGCAAGTTCACTGTGTTGATTTAGCTGAGAACCTGAGATGACAATGGTGGTTTTGCCAAAGAAGCATTTGGAAGAAGTCAGATATGACTTTCTTTTAAAAAAAAAATACATGCGCACTTTTAAATTTCACCTGTCTTTCTTTAGATTAGACGATGAATAAAACAATATATCAATGCCTGATTTGTAATGATTACTGATTTCTGAGGTCAAAATGTTATCACTGAAAATTTTTTATGAGAATTCACTGTAGCACATCTCTACCTCTAGCCCAGAGTCAAAGGTGTAGAGATGCATGGACTAGCTTAGTTTTGGGAGCATCTCAAGCATATAGCTAGGAAGTTAGAATTTAATTTGTGTTTAGGTCTTCACCAAACAGGTAAAGGACCCTCATTCCCCATTCAAGTAATTGAACTGACAAAACATGAAATATAGGACAGGCTTTCCTTAACCTGAAAGAAACACAAAGTGCTGACACAGAATCCTTAAATGGCCAAGGCAGCTATTCTCTTTCCAGTCAATTCAACTTCCCCGAAGTATCTAAATAATCCTCAAGGATTAGAGTTTTATCTTGATTTTTATGCCCTCCTGCAAAGGGATAATACCTGTAGAATCATGGTCAATGGGGTATTTATTATGAGGCATTTCTCCTGGAGCTGTTAAGCAGCAAACACCATATTGACCATTCCTTGGCCCTTTCTACACTGGCTCTTGTATAGAAGACCATCTTTCTGGTGAAGAATCAGCCTAGTAAGGAGGACTCTGGCAAGAATCTTGCTGGCAATAACTAAGAGAGCGAACTCCTCCCCATCTTGTGATTGTCATAGGACAACCTATTTCCCTTTCTCGCATTGAGATGGATAATGGAGACATTCTAGAACTTCTTGTCTTATATCCTGAAAATTTTTTGTCAACTTTTATATGAACAGTGGACCTCCTGCCTTATAAATCTCTGGAACAAAATCAGTACCAAGAATTTTGCCATATAAGGAAAGTCAAATGACATTCAAAAATTCTCCTTCCGTTGCAAGTTCACCTAATGAGGAATTGACTTCAACCCTAGGTATACAGTCAATGACTTCAGCATTGATTGATGAGTATCTGTTGAAAACACTATGTTCAATCTATCTCTCCAAGAACATGTCTTTATTACTAATCAACGTGACTTCATCAGCAGTGAGCGATTTAAATACACCATAGATCTTTGACTGATCGATAGTCTTCAGGACATCATAAAAGATTTTTGGATTGCTAGTATCTGCATAAAAGCTGAATTTCAACTGTTTTTTTTTAACTGAACCAAGAATCCTTCACTTGAATTTTACCTGTCATGGAGTTAAATGCTGCCTTCTTAGAAATCGATAAACTATCTTGCTGTTAGAACCCTGTGGTGTTCTAATTTTTTATTTAGCAGCTTCTGTATTTCTCATCATTTTTTGCACTACCAGTTCTTATCCAAATGAACAGAAGTGGTGCTCTACATCAAATCTCTGAAAACTTCCCACTCCTTTTCTGTTCCTCAGTTGGAAACTGTGTGTTGACTCAGCTTTCCTTACAAGTTAGCAACAAACTGTTCCTGCTCAGAGAACTCTCTAATCTGTTGACATTAAGTCTTCTGGTAGTTGTCTTGCCTTGGGGCCAATGCTTTTGTTCAATGAGAATGTTTAGCCTAGAAAGGATAAGGGTACAATCAGTTCAGCAGTCTGTGCCACATATTAACTTCATCATTCTTACATTTTGCCTCTCTTCTTACAATGACGTAATCTATTAAATGCTAACGTTTGCCGAGAGGGTGCATTCATGAAGTTTTATTTCATTTACATAAATGGAAGACAGTATTGTAGATGAAAAGGCCATAAGACACAAGTCTTCAGTAGTTAGTCACTATTGCTGTTGCTATTTCCAACTCCATTCCTCCAAAGGATTCTGTCATATCTGATAGTCTGTGCCTACTCTGGTATTAAAGTCACTCAAAATTATAATCTCCTCTTTTAGAACATTGATGATGAGGAGCTCCAGATCATCATAGAATGTTTATTTGATCTCATCAGGGATCATTATAGTGGGAGCACAGGTACAGATGATGGTGTGGCTTTTTCTTATAACTGACAATAGCATTGTCATAAGTCTGTTGTTCCCTCATTTGGGGAGACACACAAGATTTTTGATTAGATTAATTTTGATTGCAAAACCTGCACTAGCTTCATGATCCATCAATGCAGTCATTCCAGAAAAAAATGTATCTAGCTCCAACTTGAATAAGCTGGCCTTCATGTGCCAGCCTTGTTTCCCTCAGGGTTGTGACTCGGATGTGATATATGCTGTGATATATGCAACAGGAGTTGGTCATTTTCAAGTCTACTGGATTTCATGTTGTCATTAAAGGAGGGCACATTCCATGTATCAATGGTGAGTGAAATCATCTTTTCAAGAGTTTTTGTACATTTTTGTATGTTTTGACCTCAGGGTAGGATCACAGCCTTTTGTGGCAAGCCAGGGTTGGGTGAAGCAGACAGTTTTTAGGTAACCTTTTCTAGCCAGGAGGGGAGCAGGGTGATCACTCAAAAAAGCTGCTCAGATACCTAGGGGGCTTCTGAATACCACTGCTGCTTCAGCAATGGCCTGGACCACCAGGGTTGTGATTACTACTCCAAGTGTATCTGCACCTAAAAGGTATTTACCTGTTACCATAGGAGTTTGAGTTAAGTAAAAATGGTAAAGTGGTATGAATTGAAGTCTTTTGATTTGCACATTAATTAGATATAAGAAAGGGAAGGTAATTCAAAGTCATCAGCCTCACTCTTTTCCAGTATCATCAAAGCCCAGTGACAAGACAAGAGTCAAGGTCATTGAGTGGAATGCAGTAGATGACCTTGGTGTCTTTGATATTTAATCAGGCTCTAAGTGCTCCATAGTATCTAGTTCACCATCTGTATAGCTGTTGTCATCTGTCCATTCTGCTAGGGAGAGTCTTCACATACTTGGGGTATATACCTCTCAACCTCTCAATTACCCTCAATGTATATGAATGCATATATATAAAATTATATATATATATATGGGGCAGCTAGGTGGCATAATGAGTAGAATTTCTGGGCCTGAAATCAGGAAGACTCATATTCCTGAGTTCAAATTTGACCTCATATATTTACTAGCTTACTGGTGTGACCTCAGGCAAGTCATTTAATCTTGTTTGCCTTAGTTTCCTTTTCTGCAAAATGAACAGGAGAAGGAAATAGCAATATCTTTGCCAAGAAAATTTTAAATGGGATCATGAAGAATCAGACTTAACTGAAATGACCAAATAATTTCAAAAATATACATATCCCTCTTATGAACAGGGATTGCTCCATTAATTCTATTTGTATCTTACCATCAAATGTACTTGGAACATATATACACAATATTTAAATATGCTTTATGTGTACATGAACATTTCCACACTAATATGTGTAAATGCACATACTTATGCAAAGATATCATACAATATATAATCTAATACCTATATGCACACATACTTGCACACACATGCGCATACTATCAATCTATGAACTGTTGAACAGATAAGTTTTTCTTACAAAGTTGTACATGAATGTGAGTTATTTGTTTTATTCTTATGGACACATGACTGAATGTGGACTATTTTTGTAAAGTTGTAGTTTTGTTATTTCATGATAGCTAATATTTGAAGATGTAGAAGTTATAGGTCTTTAATATAATGAACATTATGCCAAATAAATTCTTATATTTCAATGCTTCAATGGAGTCATGATCTCCTTGATGTAGATACTCTTTACAATGCTGTAGGTCACAGCCCATCATTGCCTACTTAATCTGTGAAATATTTGTTCATATCTTTTCACAGATTCTTCAAAGAGGATTACAGATTAAAATTACACACACACACACACACACACACACACACACACATATATATTCAACCTCAGACACATAAGGTGACCTTGGACAAGTCACTTAACCTTGACTACCTCACATCCAGGGTCATCTCCATCCCTCCTGATTCATATCTGACTAGACCCAGTAGACCCACTAGACCCTCTCTAGAGGAGAAAGTGAGGTTGATGACCCCCCCCCACTCAAATCCAGTTCACGTGCTTGTCATGGTATCATCTCCTTGATGTCATGATCTTCTTCCAGAACAAAAGACAAATATCATCATCATTATCATTAATTCATCCATATAGCAAGTATTTTTCTATATGCCTGATAGTATACAAGGAACTGGAAACACAGCACCAGAGGAAAATAGTCCCTGTCCACAAGGAATTTACATTCTCTTGGGAGGAAACAAAAAGAAGCATATGTAAAATAATAAATAATCTGCAAAGTAAATATTGGCAATACAATTGTTAGCATTTATATAGTCATATTAAAGTTTATAAAGCATTTCATACATACATATAATAAAGTACATTTATATATTATCTCAATTGATTCTCAGCAATTTGTGAAGTAGATGCTTTTATTATTGCCTCTTTACAAATGAGCATATTGGGGAAAGAGCAATAATTGTCATCAGGCATCAATTTACTATTTTCCTTTTATTGATACACTAGAAGATAATGTTACATCAACTTTTAAGGATAAATGAAGAAAGATTTCTTAATTCTTTCTTGTGCTTCACCAAAGTATCTTGTATAGAAGTGAGGTTTTTTGCATTGAAGCAGTAGATGGTGTAGCTAGAGCTCTGGGTCTAAAGTCAAGCAGATCCAGGATTTGAAAAGGTGGGACTATAGTTAGTATGATTTGTAAAATGTTGTCTTTTCATCATTTTTCTTTCCCTCCCCCCCCCATAAGGTATCAATTTTGACTTTTGTTTTCATGATATGACTATAAAATTAGATCTCATGAAGCCTTAATAATGCTGATGACCACAAGATAGTAGATGCCTCTTTCAGGGTATAAAGTTACTGTCAAGGAAGCATATAGTCACACTATTAAGGAAGTGGTTAAATGACTTAAAGTGCATTGTAAACTGGTAAGGACTGAAGAAATGCAAATTAATTGACATAGAAAAAACTCCCTGTGTGTTATTTAATTTTTTAGTTAAGGATTGCATCAAAATGTTACACAAAGACAGTCTCATAATTTAAACCCAGTCATCTGTAGTCCTCTTGACGTGACTCTTTGCCTGCATCTGTTGAGTTCAGCAGTTGAATTGTGATATTTTGAAAGCACCTTCTGAACAGCCAATGAGAAGCAGATACCACATCAGGCAACCTCAGTTTTATACTAAAGGAGGAGGAAATATGTTTGTGTAAGATTGAAGTTCAATAGAGTATATGAATAAGGCTATATCATCCCACTTAAAGTAAGGAGTCAAAGTATTTTGCCCTGCTATCCTAAACAGATGGGAGCACATCTCCATCAATTCATCAAAGATATTAGATCAATTAGTGACATTGTATAGGAAGTGCATTCAGATTTGCTGAGGAAACCTGTTCTTCCTTGTGAATCAATTATAAATTATTAAGCCAGTTCTGAATTGAGAGTTTTGGAACAAGTGTAGATACAATGGAGAGCAATCTAGGCATACCCCTGAGAAGGAGTTTCTTGGTGAGGGAGGAGAATGATTTAAGTTTGACCACTCTCTTTATCCTCTCCACTCTTCTCCATATGCATATTATTTGGAGGGAGCCTATGAACTTTGACTGGCCAGAGGATTTGGGGCTCCCCACTTTCTAACTGGCATTTTTAGAGCATTGTTAGAACAGCTAATATAGTGAGCTAAGGACAGAGTGAATAGAGTTTCCATGCTCTGAAAAATGTCTGGAAGGAACACATTACCATGTGTACAGGGAAAGAAGACTGCTAGGAGCAGTGAGTTAGTTCTTTATTACATACACTTTTGAAATTAATGCCCACTTTCCCCTAGACTTATTTGAAAGAATGTGTCACAAATATCAGGGGGAAATATTTGTACCAGTTGTTCTTATTCTGCCACCTTTTAAAATATACATTTCAAAGATAAATTAAGCATGACTGATTAATCTTTGTCAATGGTAATTAATAGGGTAGGCTTCCTGGTGGTTTAGCTATAGCTTAGGGTGGCTATAGCATTAGAAAGACAATCCGGATCATATACCCCAAAAGAATAGAGGGCGAGACATTTTCTCCAGTCCTTACTCACTCTCAACCTCTCCACCTCTCCCAAAAGGAATTATATTCTAGAGATAGAGTAATTACTGTTGACTAAACAGAACAAGAAATAAAGAATCTTAATTAGGTAACAGATATGAATTAATAGTGGAGAATACTAATCCCTAACATACTCATGCACTACCACTCCCAGCTAACCTTCTTTTAGACATTGTTAAATCCCTCAACAGCTTTTGTTCATCATTACCCTTTCATTCATATAGTTTATGGAACTCTCTCTTTTCATTTATCACAACTACTATGACCTCATAGATTAAAGAACCCATTTGAAGAATCCCTTCTGCCATCTTGGGCAAACCCCTTACTGCCTATGGTTGTCATTTTAATCATGTTTAAAATGAAGGAATTGAACTGGATGATCTTTGAAGTTTCTTCCCCCATTAGATCTAGGATCTATACCTGTAATCATAAAAACAAAGAAATACTTTAAAGATAAAATTTAAGTTTGAACTCCGATCCCCTGACCTTCATGGGCTGCCTAGATCTAAGAGCTGCTTTTCTCCCTATCATCCTCTTCTCTCTCTCTTGATATTAGTAATAGATAGAGACATAGATGCACATGTTTTTTCCTTCATATAGATATAGACATACATGTTGTTTCCTTCATCTGGTGTTGAAAGGGCACCAATTATTTTGGCTTCTTCTTTGTATTGCTATTACTTAACAAAGTGCTAATATATGTTTGTTAATTGGTTAATAATACTAAAAGAATCAGTTGTTGAAATACACATAAATATATTTCAGGTTTTCAAGCGGATCGTATAATTAGTAATGCTATCTTTTTTTTTTTAACATTTTCACTATGAATGATGAACAAATATTGAAGCAATTGGTTGTTTTATTTTTAAGTAGACTGTTAGGGTTTGTGGTTATGTAGCAAAATGATTATTGATTTTGTTTTGCCTAATTTCCTTCTTGTGATCTCATGCTGCAGATTGCATGGGACAGTTAGGTGGCGCAGTGGATGGAGTGCCTGGCCTGGAGTCAGTATGAATCATTTTCCTGAGTTAAAATTTGACCTCAGATGTTAACTAGTTGTGTGAGCTTGGAAAAGTCATTTAATCCTATTTGCCTCAAATTTTTCATATATAAAATGATCTGGAGAAGGAAATGTCTAATTCCTCCAATATCTTTACAGGAAAACACAACAGAGGTCATGGACAGTTGGATACAATTGAAAAAGTGACTGAAAAACAACAAGCTTCAGATTGCAAGTGATAACATAAAACCTCAACACTGAGAAAGTCTTTTAATAACTTCTAGATTTTTCTAACATAGCTTCACTCTTATTTTCTTCCTGAGATTTTTAGATTTCCAACCAATATAAGTTAATTCTAAGGTGTTTTTAATCTAGTCAGATTATTATTATTGACAGACAATATGAGCTCTAAAGTATTTTCTTGTAAGAGTTTTGAAATTTCTCAGGTCTGGAAAAATTAAATATTGGAGAATGAAGGAAACTGTTGGATGTGAAGACTAAGCCACTATCAGTGATCATTGAAAGATCATGAAGAATGAAAGAGGGCTTATAGGACTGGAGAAAGGTAATTATTGTACTAATTTTTAAAATCTAGAATAGAGTACAGTCTATGAGCTTTAGGACAGAAAGTTTGACTTAAGAATATTTTATTCTTGAATATATTCTTGAATTCAAGAATAGGTTAAAAAGTAGTTAATAGACATATAAAATAAAAATGGTTATTAACCAAAAAGATCCTAGTTTAAACATTTTATTCATTTCAATATTTTATTCTAGTTTCTAATGAAGTATCCCTTCTCCTATTCTACTATATGTACATTGATTCCTACCCCCTTCTTGAAGTTTCTTGAAAAAAGTCACTATAATGCTGAACCCTTCCCCATCTTTAATTTCTTCCTGTTTGCTGATTTATTCACTATGAACATACCTGTCACCCTGACTGTTAAAAAAAGCTTCATTTAATACTATTATCTGCTCAAACTACTACCCTAATCTTCCTTTTCAAAGCCAAACTTCTACTTTTTTTTTTTTTAAGAAAATGTGGCTTTCCTCATCATCTATTTATTACTTCTAGGTAAAAATGCTGACTCTTCTCTGGTATTTTATATACTTTGTAACTGACTCCAGAAAGTCATGCCAGGTTTTTTACACATTGATTCCATTTATACACTTTTTAAAGTTCAACAAAACTGATCTTTCTGTTCTTCATTTATGACATACTAGTTCCCATCTCTTTTGACCAATTCCTTCTTTGGAATACACCTCATCCATATCTCTCCCTCTTAGAAACATGAGTTGTGTTTTTTTCAAAGCACAGTTCAAATGCTGTCTTCCCTGATCCTTAGCTCTTAGTGTCTTTCTCTTAAAATTATTACGTGTGTGTGTTTTATTTATGTTTTATCTACTTATAAGTTGTGTCTTCTGATAATTTATAAAGTCCTTGATGGAAAAGATTATTTAATTTCTGTCTTGATACCCTTAATACTCTAGGACAGTGTCCAGAAAATAATAAGTATTTTTAAAATGCTTGTTTATGTATTGCTTGATCAAGAAAAGATCAGGCGAGGAAGAAAGACATCATGCATACCACAATGTCTATATTACACTTTTTCTTAAAGCTCTAAACTGGAAACAAAGTTGGGACCCATTGATACATGATTTAATAAGTTGTTATTTAAATTGATTATTTTTGAGCTCTAGGAAATGATGATTCTGAAAAACAGAAATATAAGACAACAGCTTATGGAGAGTAAAGGGAGCAGAATTAGAAGTAACATACCTATATATAATGACTAGAATAATATGAAAAACTAATAAAATTCGATTGAACTTTGACTGTAATCATTAACTTTTTTTCTGGAAAAATGTACTTTCTTTCATTCAGCATAGAAGTGGGGTTCTTCAGTGGGGCATGTAGTGATACTTTTTTTATATTGATTGACTTGGCTTACTTATTTTTCCCTTTTTAAAAGGAGAGTTTGGTGGGTTGGGAGTTGGGAGTTGATTTTAAAAAGGAATATTCATGGGGTGGCTAGGTAGGTGGAGTCAAGAGTACCTGAGTTCAAGTTTGATCTCAGACACTTAATAATTACCTAGCTGTGTGGCCTTGGGCAAGCCACTTAACCCCCATTTGCCTTGCAAAAACCTTTAAAAAAAGGAATATTCGTAAAGTTACAGGCAAAAGGTAGCAAGAAAATTTTACAATTTTGGAGCCAAATATGCTCTCAATATTTAAACCAAAAGGGATAAAGCAGAGAATGAGATTTTAAAAGTCAATTTATTAAGTGATTCAGCAAGTTTAAATAAAACCTTTGCAAAAAGATTTCACCAATATATTTGAAACTTATTTAGTATGATCAAATTGGATTTATAATAGAAGCATGAGAATGGTTCAAGATTATTAAAACAGTTAGTTTAATGGCATTTAAAAACAGAAGTCATGAAAAACAGCATCATCATATCAATGGCTGCAGAAAAACCTTTAATAAAAATGCAACTTTCACTCAAGTTACATATTACTCCCTCCCCTACAGCACAAGCATTAAGGGTCATGTTTAATATATTTAAAAATATAAATCTAAAACTACAAACCATAATTACATTCAGTAGAGAAACACTGAAGTTTTGATAATAAATATAAGGTGAAATGATTCCTCCTCTCCTTAAAATTATTTGATGCAGTTCTAGATATATTGGTATTAAAAATAAGACATAAATGCCAACAAAGAAGAGACTAAATTTATTTCTAGTTATACCAGATGACCTAAGCATCTCAGAATCACTTTTAAAGAGTTGTGTATAATTAAAAATCAATATGCACAAGATACTGAATTTCAGTTATGGATTTAAGTAAAATACACATTAATAATTCTCTAGCATATTAGTCTAATGAATTCTTGTCAGATGAATTTATATTATATATGAAACTATATTGCAAAGAGATCCTTCTACTAATTACAATTAAGTCATTTGAATGCATTTTAAATGATGAATCTGCCTTTCATTGACTTAATATCATAGCACAGAGTTATTTAATATTTACTTGTGGAATTAAGCTACTTTATCTTTCCGCAGAGTTTTGAGATCACTGGCAAGTAAATAGATTGAGAAGGTAAAGGTATTCCATTAGAAATATAATTGATGAGTTAAGGAAGAGATCTGACTTTGCAAGATGCTCAACCCTCCTTGATGGGAATACCAGAAAATTCTTGAGAGGGACACGGCAGAATTGGGTCTTAACCCTGGCTACTTGTTTGGTATTCAATCTATCCAATTAAGACTAGAATACTCTTTGCCTGTCTCTACTTGTGATCAACATTTTTCTTCTCCAAAGCACAGCTAAAATATTCTCTTTTCCATAACCCTCTTAGCTAGAAGTAGTTTTCCATCACATGGTCTATTAGCAGTACATATTTTTCTTATGTACATATAATTTTCCTCTTGTTCAACTTCATCATTTTATGCTGAGAAATATGGACATCAAATTGCTTTTCATATAATCTTGTGTGAGCTTCTCTCTTACCTTCAGCTTGATGATCTCTAAGTATACTTCCAGCTCTACATCTATGAGACTCTGCTCAAAAAATGATAAATAGAGCCAGAATCAAGCCCAGGTCATCTGATGCCAAATATCATCTTTCCATTATACTTTTTTCTTTCTGTTATGCTTTTTATCCGTGAAGATGTGTTCTATTGCCCTATTATAGCATAGATTCATATAGGACAGGGACTCTGCCTTATTTAATCTTTCAGACTAAATATTCTTTCATATTGACATGATATTTGTATAATAAAATTCACTGTTTTGGAATGCTTACAATAATGTGACTGATGTACTTCATTTCTTTTCTTCCCAATGAAAATAATAGTATACAAACTATGCTGACTTGTTTGTTCTTAGTTTATCATATCATTAATTTACAGCTGGATAAGAATTTAGAAGTCATCTAGTCCATCCCCTAATTTTCCAGATTAAGTAATTTACTCAAAGTCATATAGGTAGTAAGTGCCTGAAATGCAATTTAAACTGTGGTCACAGAATAATGGAATTTGAGAATTGGAAGGAATTTCAGACAATATATATATATATAGTCCAAACCATACCTGAGTCCTCAAACTCCAAATCCTGAGCTCTTACCTCTGTACCACTATTCTTTAATTTTTGTGGAGTTTACACTGCATTAATGAGGAAATAATTCCTCAGTATATGTGCATTTTTGTACATGGGAACCATGTCGGGCAACCAAGATCAGACATGCTATTAATAACCTTAATGAGTCAAAGAATTAGCATTTTGACTTTTTAAACTCTCACTTTTTTTTTTATCATTTATACTTTACAAATTTTTTATACCAAGTAACTTTATTTCACATAGACAATCGGATGGCACAGTGGATAAGAAGATTTAGAGTCAAGAAAATCTGAGTTTAAATGTTGCTCTAAACACTCACTAATAGTGTGAGACTTGTCCAGGACAAGTCACAATGTATTTCCTTCTCAGTCCTCTGTAAAATGGGGATAATAGCATCTGAGTTGTTGTGACAATCAAATGATAATACTTATATTAAGTGCTCTTAAAAGCTTAAAGTACTATATATATATGTTTTAATTATAATTATTTTTCAACAGTTTATTATTGCCAGTCTCTGAATGAATATATTAGCATATCTATAATTTTAATTGAGACTAGGAAGAAAATTTTGTTAGTTAAAATATAACCATAAAACCATATCTCCTCCAACCTCTTTTTTTCATAAAGAAATCAAAAGAAGGTGCCCAAATTTTATTATGTAGGGTTTGTATAAAACCAGGAATCAGGGATTTAAGTATCAAATTCATAATCTCCCCCATTATGATAATATGTAATTGTATGTTGAAACCATTTTTAAAAGATATTAACCAATTTTTCTAGAGTTCTGTAAAAGTTAAGAACTCTGCAATGATTTAAACTTTACATAAGATGATAGAATGTGATAAGACAGGACAGCAACTTAGTATGGAAGCTTTCATTCAAGTCCCAGAGAAAGAATCTCTTAGGGGTAAGAAAGAAAAGCACCTTGATTTTTCTTTTAGTGTCTTTTCCCCAAACTTCCCTCCCTTGCGTAATGAGATGAGGAAAGACAAATTCAAAACTTTTCCAAATAGTCTAGCAGGATAACTAGTCTAGTTGGAACAGGGAACTTCTTAAAGTTCTAAGCAAAAGCAATTTCAGGTCTATAAATTGCTTTCCTTGTTGAAAGCTTGTGTCCACATTTCCTCCAGACTCTGTATGTACTTGAGGGAGAGTACCCTACAGATTTTTGAGGTTATATTTTGTAATATTGTTTTATATATGTTAGTTAAAAAAAACCTATTTCGATGTTTCAACTTATAATTGTAGGAGGCAGATATTGGTAGAGGCTTACGAACAAGATAGATTCACAAGTCTCTCAAGATTCCCTGAAATTCCAAGGGAAGAAGAGGACCAAATCTATTAGTTTGAGTGAGAGTTGGGGAGTAATTTCAGAACTGTGCTTTAATCCAAATGAAAAAAATATAGGCAATGAGTTCACTAGGACTTAGAGAATTTAGAGATGAGGAATAGAGCCAATGGGTCAATGATTATGGAAAGAATTGGGTTCTGAAATGTGGGGTAAGACTTGAAAAATCAGAGAAAAAAAGAAAGAAGGCTCCAGAATGGAGGGAGAGCATGAGAAATGTAGAAAAGGTGAAATGAAGAAATGGTCATTGTGGGAGACATTGGAATATTTGGTTGACCTGTCCCAAAGGGCAATTTTTGAAGAGGAGTCAGATATCAAGGTAAGTCATATTGTAGAAGACTTTGAATGTTTAAGTACAATTCAGAATTTATCCTAAAAGTATTGAGGAATCATTGGAGGTCTTAGAGTAAGAGAGTGACATAAGTTTGGCATATTAGAAAGTCTAATATAGTGGTATTATGTAGGTCATGTTGGAAAAGGTAGGGTGGAACTATGGAGGGTAGAAATATACTATTGAAGTAATTGTGAGAAAATTGTTAGACTTTAGACTTAGATGGTAAATTTTCCAATTTTATAAAATATTTTCATTTAAAGCTTTGAGTTTCAATGTCTATACTACTTCCCTCTCTTCCTTCCCCCTTCCCAGAGACAGTAAGTAATCAGATATATGTTATACATATGCAGTTATGTAAAACATTTTCTTAGTCATTTTTGTATAAGAAGACTCGTATAAAGGAAGAAAATGACACATAGTCTGCTTCAGTTAATATTTAATCAGCATCAGCTCTTTCTAGAGAGGTATATAGCATGTTTCATCATTAACCCTTTGGGATTGTCTTGGATCATTGTATTATAGAGAATAGCTAAGTCATTCAGAATTCTTTAGTATTGCTGTTAATGTGTTCAACTTTCTCCTGGTTCTGTTCATTTCACTATGCATCAGTTCATGTAGGTATTTCCAGATTTTTCTGAAATTATCCTGCTTATTTCTTACAGCACAATAATTCCATTACAACCTTATACTTGAACTTATTTAGTCATTCTACAATTAATGGGCTTCCCTTTGGTTTCCAATTCTTAGCCAATACAAAATTGCTGCTATAACTATTTTAGTACAAATAGATTCTTTTCCCCTTTTGGGGATGTTTTTAGGATAGACTAGCAGTTGTATTACTAGATCAAAGGGTATATATGCACAGTTTTATAGTCCATTGGGCATAGTTACAAATTGCTCTCCAGAAAGACTGGATCAGTTGACAACTCTACCAACAATGCATTAGTGTCCCAGTTTTCCCATGTCCCCTCTAATATCTAACATTTTTCTGTTTTGTCATATTGGTCATTCTGATAAGTATGAAGTGGTACCTCAGAAATATTTTATTTTATATTTCTCTGATCAAAAGTGATTTAGAACACTTTTTTTTTGCAAGGCAAATGGAGTTAAGTGACTTGCCCAAGGCCACATAGCTAGGTAATTATTAAGTGTCTGAGGCCGGGTTTGAACTCACCAGGTACTCCTGACTCCAGGGCCGGTGCTCTATCCACTGCACCACCTAGCCACACCTAGTACATTTTTTCATATGGCTATAGAAAGATTTGATTTCTCCATTTCTCCATATTCTCTATTTATCAATTAGAGATTGACCTGTATTTTTATAAATCTGACTCATTTTTCTATAATTTGAGAAATGAAGACTTTATCAGAGGCACTTGTTGCAAATTATTTCCCCCAGTTTTCTGATTTCCTTGTAATTTTTGTTGCATTAGTTTTGTTTCTGCAAAATCTCTTTAATTTTATATAAGAAAAATTATATATCTTATATTTTGTAATGCTTTCTGTATCTTCTTTGATTCTAAATTCTTTCCTTATCCATAAATATAATAGATAAATTGCTCCATGCTCTCTTAATTTGCATATGGTACCACCCTTTATGTGTAAATAATGTATCCTCTTGCATCTTATCTTGGTATATCATATAAGATGTTATTCTATACTTGGTTTTTGCCACACTGTTTTCCACTTTTCCCAGCAACATTTTGAAATGATGAGTTTGTTCCAAAAACTTGAATCTTTGAGTTTATCACATACTAGATTATAATTTTATACACTAGATTATTATTTACTATAACTAATTTGTACCTAATCTATTCTACTGATCCAGTGTTCTATTTCTTGACCAGTACCAGATTGTTTTGATAATCATCGTTTTATAATACAGTTTGAGATCTGGTATGGCTAGACTATTTTTTTAATTTTTTTTTCATTGATTCCCTTGAAATTCTTGAGCTTTTGTTCTTCCATATGAATTTTGTTAAATTTTTTCTAATTATGAAAAATAATTTTTTGATCATTTTGGTATGATCTTGATTAAATAGATTAATTTAGGTAGAATTATTATTTTTATTATATTGGTTCATCCTACCTTGGGCAATTAATATTTTTCCAATTGTCTAAATCTGACTTTATTTGTACAAAAACATTCATATGGTTCCTGGATTTTTCTTGACAGATAGACTTTTAAGTATTTATACTGTCTACCAATTCTACTTTTTAAGGAGTTTTTTTTAACTTCAGTGATTTTTTTTGCCTCTTTTTCCATTAAACTGAGTCTGCTTTAGTTGGTATTCCTTTCCTCATTGGCTTTTTCTACCTCTTTTGTCATTTTATTTCAGTATATTTTGTTTCTCCTTTACCAAGCTGTTGACTCATTTTCCATGATTGTAGTGCATTACTTCTATTTTTTCTCCCAATTTTTCCTCCATCTTTCTTACTTGGCATTAAAAATTCTTTTTGAACTCTCCCGTGGCTTAATATTTTTTGGAGACTTTGGATGTAAGAACTATGTTATTTTCTCCTGATTGTGTGTTTTGATCTTCCTTGTTACCCTAGTAACTTTCAATGGTTAGAATTATTTTTTTTCTGCTATTTTCTCATTTCTCCAGACTATTTCTTGACTTATAACTTTTTATTAAAATAGGACTTTTTGCTTTCAGGGTAGAGGGTACACTGTCCCAAGCTTAAGGGGTTTGTGTAGCTTATTTCAGATATATTTCTAGAAACCTCTAAGTTTTCAGTTCTTCCAAGGTGTATGATCTAAGGAGAAGTGTGTTTACTACTTTTGTGGTCTGTGATCAATCACAAGTATTCTTTTCTGCCCTAGAATTGTGATGAAGGTCCCTGTTCCACTGTAGCTGCAATCTCTTTTGTGCTAGTGTTCCTCCTTACCCTAGGACTGCTCCTAGAATTGTGACCAAGATTTTAGCAAAGTAACAGAGTCCTGATCCCCAGTGACAGCAAAGAGACCTCTGTGATCTCCTTCTGATCAGTTAGTTGTTCAATCTCCTTACCATCTGTTGACTGAGAGCTCTGGGAGCAGCTGCTGCTGTTGATTCATTGACTCTCAAGGATTGCTACTGGTTTCCTGGGGTTGGGGAGTCCCTACCTTTTTTCTGTTACTTTGACTCTACTCCCCACCACCCCCAAGCTTTTCAACCCTTCCCAGAGGTATACAGTAAACACAATCCCTCCTTTCCCTTAGGGCTAATTCAACCCTGCCCATATCATTTAAGGACAGGATTGCCTGATGACTAAGCTATTATACAATGACAATGAATCACCATTAGGTTCTTATTTAAAAAAAATTCCAATTTCCCTAATTATGATAATACAAAACTGTAGTTTAAAAACCAATAGAAGAGCCTTTACACACACACACACACACACACATACACACACACACACACACACACACACACACACACAACACCAAAAAGGTCTTCATCTGATTCATATTTTATCCATTTGCAGGGATTACAGTGTCCTCTTGGTATTGAGGCTTGTGTTCTGTGTTCTCTCTTTAACACATCAGATGATCCAGGAGAAGAGTTCCCTCATCTTGAAGTCATGCCCATGTGCATGGAAAATGCCCACTGTTGATTAATGCTGTCTTGACTAGTGAGAAGCAGAGCCAAGAATGTGGGCTCTATTTGACTTTTCATTTATACTATCCAGATTTCTCAGAGCTAAGTAGCAAGGTTATTTTGAGAAACATTTCATGTTCCCAGCTGGTTCATATAAATATGAGAGTTACCTTAAGATGTCATCAGGTTTATGTTTAGCATGGTTATAGATATGGAGCCTATATTACATTGCTTTCTGACAGGGACAAGGGAGAAGGGAAGGAGGGAGAAAAATGTTTTAAAAAATGATTGTGGAAAACTACCATTGTACGTAGTCAGAAAAATAATGAGGGGAAAAAAAGATGTGATTAGAAAACTCACAAATCCAGAAATTCTTTAATTTTTCTTAACTACTATCAGAGTAATCAAATTTTTTGCCAAAGAACTTGAACTACCCTTCATTGCCCTCAATATGGATCTGGATTAAAATCCTGTTTCTGACTCTTTCTGTGTGACCTTGGGCAAGTCACTTAACTTTCCTGTCACATGGCTTCTTCATTTATAAAATGGTTTTAAATTGGATGTTATTTATGGTTTTCTCCACCTTTAAATCTATAATGATTTCATTTTTAGATGATCAAGGGTCTGATACTACACAGAAATATCAGAGTAATGCTAGGAGATTCTTATGATAAAAACAGAATCACGAGGAGCTGCTTCAGATCTCTGAGATGTGTTGCTTTATTTTGGAAATTATCCCATCAATTATCCCAAAGATGCAGATAACACAACTCATCCATGCTTGCCCACCTTGGGTGACTCATGAGCATGTCCTTCCAAAAGTCCTTGCCCAAGGGATCAGTACAATATGGTAGAGACTTTCCATCTATTCTCTCCATGTTGAAAAGAACATAATATTATCCTTCACAGTTGCCATGTGACTGTGCCACTTTTAAAAAAATATACATTACTTTGTTATATTCTTTGTAATTCTAGAAAAATATAGAATTTGACTAATGATTGAACATATGAATTAATGACACAACCTCAAATTCATGTCTTTGAAAAGCAACAACAGAAATAGTAATCATTACACTGTTCCATGAATTCTGCAATTTGGAGACAATTGTGGTTGTATTGGAGTGTGTATGTGTGTGCATGCATGTGAGTATATGCATGCTTACCTCCTGATGAAGAAATTGTATCAGAGGAGGATTCTTTTGGCAGTTTAATGAAGAATAGAATGGAGCAGAGGATTGCTAACAGGAATACCTGTGAAAAAGATATTACAAATTCTATGCAAGAGGTGATGAGGTTTGAATTATAATATTATACAGAGAAGAAATGATGGACATGAGAGAAGCTGTAGATATATGATCAAATAATTTTTTATCCACATTGCTTAGTAGAGTATCTGGGACATATTAAATGACTAATAAATCCTTGTTGATTTGGGAACTGATTGTATATATGAGATGAGGGGAAAAGGAGTCAAGATCAGGAACCATAGTGACTATAAAGATGCTGGTACCTTTGACAGAAACTGGGAAGTTTGAAGGTCTGGAAAGCCTAAGAAGGAAGATACTGAATTCTACTTTGTACAAGTTGAGTTTATGCTGTTTGTAAGACATCCAAGTGCAAATGATCAGTAAGCAGTGGTGATACTGAATTAATCTGATTTTTCTCAGGAGTCATGCAATCAGTCTGGAGTTCAAGAGAGAAATTATATCTGTATGCATAAATTTATAAGTTATCAGCATATAGCTATCTCAAACCATCTGAAGTGATGAGATAATCAAGAGTGGTCATAGGGAGAGGAACAGAGGGTTCTTAGTAGATATGCTTAGTTTGCAGAACATGGAGGATGACTAAGCAAAGGAGACTGAGAAAGATCATCTAAACAGGTAAGAGAGGAACTCAGGGCGGGCAGAGTGAAAAAAGTCAAAAGTCAAGAGTCTCCAGTAGGAGACTTATTGTTTTAAAGGATATAATTTGACATGTGTGTTTGAATCTAGACTGTTAGTGACACAACCCCAGTTGTTAAAGACCTCAAAAAGAAAGCTTGTGTCATCAAAGTCCTAGGTACCATCAAATGATTGACAATACCAATAATACCAATACCAATAACACCAACAACACTTAACTATTGTTTTAAGGTTTGTAAAGGCACCAAACTGAATTTTCTATGGGTTTGCCTCCAGGAATTCTGGCTATGAGTTTTCACTGGAAGCAATGCTATTTCAAGGGCTATTTTCACTCATGTTTAAAGGGGGCTGATCTGCTTTCCCTGTGAGTAGCAATTAATTGGCAGTTGATAGGATAGGGATGGTTGACCCCTTCTCTTGGAGGATTTGTTGTCCCAAAACAGGTGGAGTGAGGATTGCTGCTATTCCCAGGATTATTATACTTATCTGGCTGTTGGAAGGGCAGGCCTGGGTGGCAATATACATTGAGGGGCAACAAGGGTACAGTGTAATGACAGCAGACTTTTGTGGGGTATAGGAAAGTTACAATCAGGAGAAGGTGGGGAAAGGAAGTGAACAACCTCCTTGGCCCTTTAGCTAACTGTTTTTTTTTGTTTTTGTTTTTTTTTTAGATTGTTCAAGGCAATGGGGTTAAGTGGCTTGCCCAAGACCACACGGCTAGGTCTGAGGTTGGATTTGAACCCAGGTACTCCTGACTCCAAGGCCAGTGCTCTATCCACTGTGTCACCTAGCCGCCTCTCTTTAACTAACTGTTAATGGAAGAGACAATGTTAAAATATTACATTTTAGTGCTTGCAAAACATATTTAGGAATTTAAAAGTCCAATTCCAAGTAACCAATAAAACTTATGAAATCCTCCAGTTTTTTTCAAGTCCACATCTGTAAGTAATAGATCTGAATGAGGTGTGTCTGAGACTTCACAATAGAACAAATCTGCAGATCTCTTGAAGATCTATGGTTGTAGAATGATTCCTTTTTATAGAGTTTATTCAAAATTAATAGTGCCTTGGCAGCATTCAATATCTTTAAAAAGTAGAAGAGAGTTTAGCAATATATCTAGAAATGGAAATATTTCGATTTTTAAAAATGGAAACAAGAGAAAACAAAACAAAAACTATGCATTTTTAACAGAAATGATTTGTTCAGAAAATAAGCAAAGTACATAGAAAGTGAATTAAATGGAAACAACCAACATTGATTTTATCCATTGGCTAAGAGAAGTTGATTGCAACATGTACAAAAGAGCTGTACTTTTATAGTGTAGAAAAACAGTGCCACCAGCTCAGTCTTATATGTGACTTAGTAAATAAATCCTGTGGGGGAGGGGCGTTGTCTGAGACCTACCAAAGATAAATTACTTGATGAGGATTATTTACTCAGCAAATGTCATGGTGGACTTTGAGTCTGGGTTTTTTCTGGGTCTAAGTCTTGTAGCTTTATTCACTATTCCATACTATGAATAATCTTATGAGGAGAAAAGAAAAAATAGAAAAGTGGGGGTCTGTATTCAGACTTACCTAATTATATTTGCTTTAAGAACCATATATATCCTTCCCTCAGCCTCAAGGAGAAGCAGAATTTAGACAATAAGAAAGAGCCCCTTGTTATTAAAAAAAAATTTCAGATACTGGCATATTGTTGAATTGTGAAGAATGTATATTGAGCTTCATATCAGAAAATTGGACTTCCATTGAAAGCTTCAGAATGCAACCCTTTGAAGCTCTATAGATATTTCTGACTATTTCACCTCAATATTCATTCAGTGCTATTTGATCAATATTTATTCACACTTGCTTTGTATAAAATACTGGAGATTTAAAGGCCAGAACAAAATATTTACTGTCCTCAAGAAGCTTATATTTTACTAAGAGTAGTAAGTAATTGTAAAATAATTTAATGAGGGAGATAATACTCCTAATAAGAGGTGGAAGTTTCTTATGGATAAAGGAAAGCATTTCAAATGTGGAGGAAAGGAAGGAATGAATGAATGAAAAAAGAAAGGAAGTATTTATTAAGCACCTATTATGTACCAAATACTATGCTAAATGCTTTACAAATATCTTATTCAATCCTCAAAACAGCCCCGAGATACATACATACATATGTTATATAGGTATATATAATTCCCATTTTTTAGGACCTGAGGCTTACTTGAACCATAGAAATCAGGAAGACCTAGATTCAATTTCTATTTCTGATCACTTACCAGCTATATTAACTCTCAGTAAGTCATTTAAACTGTATATTCCTTAGGCAGCTCCTTAGGGCTTATTTATGAAATCAGTTCTTAATGTCATTCTTCCTGTACAGTTTTTGCAACTTCATGTGCAATGACAAATTGTTGGTCATGATTATAATTTGTTTGATGCTGTCTCCTTCATCAGTAAGGCATCCTCCTGATATAACATTATTTGTGAAAATTCACTTTGCTTGTGGTGCAATTTCCAGGAATTGCAGGGAAAAGTAGTTACTACTCATATGGGAAGGGCAGTCAAGGAGTTATGGAGTATATTAACTTGGGGCTTCATGGGTAAAGTCAACACCCTAGTCCTCTCTATTGTTCTAGGCAAGAATGACTTGACTCAGTACTGAAGTTGAGGGAAGAATCCTGTACAGCATGAGCACTCAATAAATAATGTTGATCAACTGTTAGGAGTAATGCATTTGAAGAACTATTATAGGGCAGTTAGGTGGTACAGTGGATAGAACACCAACCTTGGAGTCAGGAGGACCTGAGTTCAAATTTGACCTCACACACCTAATCTTTACTTAAGTGTGTGACCTTGGGCAAGTCACTTAATCCCATTGTTTTGCACCCCCCCCCCCATACCCAGATCACTTCTTACAGATTCTTAAACAAAAATTATATGTGCTTCTGCAAAGGAAATTCCAGAATTAAGAAGTATATAGGAAAAAACATGCAACACTAGTTTAAGATGAGGTTTTACAAAAAAAATCACCTATTTGTTTGGGACCTTGAGTATACTGGTGATCACTTATAATGATTACATATATTTGATCATGAAAACTCCATGATAACCTCACAAGGTTGTCCTGTTGTCCATTTGTATGAAGTAACTTTATCTTAGGAAAGTGAAATTTGTCTAAAGTCACCTGGCTAGTGACTGGCAGAACCAGATGTTATGATTTTTGAGTCCAGTGTTCTTATTGCTAAATAACCTTGGATATGTGTGTCTTTCCCCCATCCCCAATATTTTGATAATTGCATTTTAACTTAATTAATTTACTTTGTAATCAGATTTTTTTATTTTTATGAATTAAAAACCACAATTTTGAGAAGGGAGTTTATAGGTTTCATCAGATTGCTAGTGGGCCCTATGATACAAGAAAAAGTTGAGAACGACTGTTAAACTAATAATCTTTTAGCTTCGTTACTTCTTTTAAAAGGTTTCTGATGTATGACCTATGTAATGATGATTTGTGGGTATCCCTTCTTTGAGTCACTCTAGAGCTCCTTAGTGGTAGCAAGAGGGCTAGTAATGTTTGCCCGTCATTTTCAAAGACCGTGACATCTGGGAGGTGATACCATGAATTGGATTTGAGTAAGGGGGGCCTGTGTAAGTCACCAGCCTCACTTTCTCCTCCCAAGCCATCTGGGTCCAGTGGACAGATATGAATCAGGACAACTGGAGATGGTCCTGGATGCAAAGCAATCAAGTTTAAGTGACTTGCCCAAGGTCGCACAGTCAAGTGTCTGAGGCCAGATTCAAACTCCTGTCCTCTTGACTCCAAGGCCATCTAACTGCCCAGCAAGAGAGCTAGCACAAAAAAGGAATGCAGGCTCATGTTCTTGGTGTAAGCTATACCTTTGCTGATGAAATTAATAGAGAACCATGTTTGCAGTCTCTGTTTAGTTTTAAGTCTGTTTTTAGGCATCATGTCATTTAATGTGCAGATTACTGCTTCTCCTAAGACTTGCAATTTTTTTAGAGCAAATGATAACTTTATTTATCCATCATCTATTTACAAATCTAACTACATATTCATTTATCTTTTTGTTTCTTTATTTATATATCTATATATTTATCTGTCAGTATTCTGTGCCTACATAGTTATAATAAAATGGCTCTTGGAGAGTATTAGAACTAGCTAGATTTACTCTTGTAGCAATGATTGTAAAAAAAAAAATAGACATGTAAACTAGCCCTCCCCAACTCTATTAAATGGGTCAGATGGGCAGGGCACTATAAACTCAGGCCTATAGGAAAGACAATGTTACTTTTTAAAGTATGATTTAAGAGTAATGAATCTCTGAGAGCCCTGCAAGTCACAACTGGCAATATTTTGGAAACAAGCACACAAGCATAATTGGTAACAGAAACACCACCAGAAAATGTGGAGAATGTTATTCAGGAAGGATGTGAGTGAAGAGAAAAAAAGGGATTAGGAACTGAATGAAATTTGTTTCTGTGAAATACTGGAGAAAGTAAACCAAAGACTACAGCCTCCAAATGATGTCTTCTTTTTAAAAGATAGAGTGGAAACAATAACAGTTGGTATCAAATTATCTCCACAAATGCTCAAAAGATGCATTTATGAAGAAATAATCAAAGCTTAAGTCCAAGTGTGTGGTTATATTAAAAAAAACTGGATGGAGAGAGAATGACCTTTGCTTAAATATTGAAGGGCTATTTAGATAGCTTATATGCATGTTATGAAATAGTTTTTTAAATGATATTTTGGGCTCACTGAAAAAGATGGTGATTAAGATTATGAAATAGCATCTTGCTGCAGGGAAGTGGAATCCCCATCACATTCATGAGTCATAAAACTTGACTATATCACTCCCGAGTGTGTAAATTAGAAATTGGCTCTTGATTATACATGACTGAATGGTATTTCCATAATTGAGTATTAAGATAAAAAAAAACCAGCACCCTAGTATTTAAGCAAGAAAAATTGAGGAAGAGATGGCATATACAGTGTACCACTGATTTGAAGTTAATTTTCATTCAATCAAACAAAAAACAAGCATTTATTAAGTGCCTGTTATGTGTCAAGTCCCGTGTTAGGATATGTAAAGACCAAAAGCAAATATAGTTTCCGTTCTTAAGGAACTTATAGTCTAGTTACAGAAGGTAGCAGATACATACAAAACTGTACATAAAATGGATAACAATACAAAGTGATTGGGAAGTGGGGAGGGGCTAGCAGAAAGGCTTTTTTGGGGGGGTGGGGCAAGGCTATGGGGTTAAGTGACTTGCCCAAGGTCACACAGCTAGATAATTATTAGGTGTCTGAGACTGGATTTGAACTCAGGAACTCCTGACTCCAGGGCCAGTGCTCTATTCACTGTGCCACCTAGCTGCCCCCATAAAGGGTTTTTGTAGGAGATAGTAGTTGAGTTGAACTTTAAAGGAAAAGGAGTAATGTACAGTCAATTTGGAGATTCAGATTGTGAAGGGCTTTAAATGGAAAAGTGAATAGTTTGTATTTAATCCTAGAGGTAATAGAGAGCCACAGGAGGGTACTGAACAATGTATATGATGAAGTTTTTAATTTAATGTTAGTTTGGTTGCTTTGTGGAGTATCAGTTGATGGGGGAGAGCCTAGAAACTGGGAACTGAATTAGAAAGCTATTACAGTAGTTCATGCAAGTGATCAGGAGGTCATGGAATTGGGTGGTGGTCATGTAAGTGGGGATGAATGCAAGAGATACTGTGGGAACAGAATCAAGCCTTGGTAGCTATATATATATATATGTATATATATATATATATTCATATATACATACATATAATAAACAGATCCACACATGCATACATACATACATTTGTTTTTATATTATATATATCTCCACATATTTCACTTTCATCACATTCCTAGAACTTAGAATTGAAGGATGAACACATAGGCATAAGAGCAGATACCATCAATCAACAATTCACTGTTTGAGATACCATGAATTAAAGAGTTATATAGGAACCTTTCAGCAAGCATAGACAGCATGTTTACTGTTTAATGTTTGTACAAAATGCAGTTATCTTATCCTCCTATGCATTAAGCTATAGAAGATTAAATGTAAGAAAATAATGGCAGGTTACCAACTTGTCTTAGGACCATTAAAAAAACCTGGACTCTACTGAAAAAATGAGAATGAGATGATAATAAAAATCATAACAATAATAATCTGCTAGTTGTTTTATCTACATGAAAGATTCTATCTAAAAGAACCGTATCAGGGTAGCAGCTTGTCCTAGGACTGTTTCTACCTGAAGCCTATCAAAATGATAAGATAATAATGATAATAATAATAATAACAATGATATTGTAGATAGGAGATAGATTGGGTTTGGAGGGTGTTCATAATTACAAACTATCATTAAGGCTCAGATAATATTGAAGCTATTTCAGGATTCATTCAGCATACAAGAGCAAATTTTATTGCCACATATAGTCTTTAAAAATCGTTGTGTAGTAATATCACATGAAGTTTACATTAAAATCTAGTGTGCAGATGATAAAATGGAAATTTCTTGTCATTTGGATCATCTTCATCTTGCCTCTACTCAAAGGGAAAGATTGCTTGCCCTCTGGTCTTATTGCTGTGCTGCTCCCATGGTATTGTTTAAGTGTAAAGCCTTTCTCTAGAGCATGTAAAGCATGTAAAATTGTTCCACACCCTGTGTTTTCTGAATGGTTGTCATAGTATACAAATTCTGAGTAATGACTGGAGGGGGAGGGGGGGTAAGACTATTGCATTGCTTTTTCATCAGGAATTGCCAAAATCAGAAGTTGCACGACAGGGCAAGTGATTGTCAGCCAGCCAGTCTACACCTAACTTGGGTATGCTGAGGCACGAGATACAGCTTGGGTTTAGCTCCACCCAGACATGTAATGAATCAGTTGATGAATCAGTTAATCAGCAGGTTCCCCCTCAGGTTGTGTTCCTCATGAGCTTTGCTCCCCTTTCCTTCAGTTCTTTGTTGCACCATGCTCAGATAGGCACCATGGTGCCATTGAATGTGAGATAGGCAGGCACTACATCTAGTTTTGAGCTGGTGGTCTTTAAAACTGTAATGTTTATTTGGAATTGTCTTGTGGGATAAGAAGGTAAAGATACAAAGAAATAGAGCAGGGAAGGCAATCATTCTTGCTCCTTGTATTTGAACATATAACAAATATTCTTGGATTAGCTGTCTATTATCAATCTATCTACCAACCAATCATTCAAAGTTATTGTGTCAAACACTGTAGTAGGGATTGGGTATATACAAATGAAAAAGTAAAACATTTCTAAATTTCTTTTTTTTTTTTTAGATTTTTCAAGGCAATGGGGTTAAGTGGCTTGCCCAAGGCCACACAGCTAGGTAATTATTAAGTGTCTGAGGTCCAATTTGAACCCAGGTACTCCTGACTCCAAGGCCGGTGCTCTATTCACTGTACCACCTAGCTGCCCCCATTTATAAATTTCTTAAGGAAACTTCAGTATAACTGTGAAGTTTGAAGAACATATGGCCTCAGCTTTCTTATAAGCTGAACTGGTTATAAAAATAAATTCCATTCAACTGGGTCTTAACATCTAATATTAACTTTATAATTTACTGCAATGAGAGTACTGGGTTTGTTTCTGATTTATACCTAAGCTCAATGGCACATCTCAATTTTTTGTTGTTTCTATTGTTCAGTGATTTCAGTTCTGTGCAATTTGTCATGACCCCATTTGAAGTTTTCTTGGAAAAACTGCTGGAGTGGTTTGCCATTTCTTTCTCCAGTGTATTTTACAGATAAAGAAACTAGGAGCAAGGTGGTACAGTGATTACATTACTGATCTTAGAATCAGAAAGACTCCTCTTTGTGAATTTAAATTTGACACTTTCCAACTTATTGATCCTGGGTAAGTCACTTAACCCTGTTTGTATCAATTACTCATCTATAAAATGGGTTGGAGAAAGAAATAGCAAATCATTCCAATAACTTTGCCAAGAAAACCCCAAATGGGGTCTCATGAAGATTCATAAAAAAAAATGTTGTGACCCATCAATTCACATCTCTACTAGGCAAATCTCTAATACTGTTCTTCCAAAGGATTGCTGTTTTGCTTCTTGTAAAAAGTTATAAATATGACATTAATACTTCATTTCAAGTGACTGGGTAGGCTCTATGCTTTAAAAAAAAAGTCATTGCTTTGTACTAGGGGTGAAAATGTCCAGCCTGTAGGCCATTATAAGACCCATGGAATTATTTGATCTGTACTGCAAGTGGGACTTGAAATTCAACAAGTCTAGGAGCCTTTTATGGGTGAATTATTTAAATGTTTGACTAAATATAGCAGACAAATGATGCTATGAATATCTAAATGAACCTTGGCAGATAAAAAGTTCCCAATCCCTTCTCTATACCATTGCATTCTATGATGGGTGAATTTAATTCAATCAAACTCCTATCATATGAAATATGCCTGTGCTAGGAAATGAGAATACAAACAATAATGAATCAGTTCCTGAACTTAAGGACCCTGCATCTTCTTGGTAGCATACATGTACATAGGGATGTAAACATGTAATTTGATTAGGAAGAGCATTGAGAAATTAGAGGAAACTTCACAGAAGTTGAAACCTAAGCTGACTTTTTAAAAAGATGGGTAAGAAAGATAGCCATGACAAGAGAGTGTATATTCCAAGTATGGAGTATGGCTTGTACAGTCATCCTTCAATTCTAAGTTCTAAGAATGTGAGGAATATGTGTAGATATAATATATACATATATATATATGTATATATATATACATATATATATATATATGGGATGGCAAATTTGTTAGCAATTATCAGTATAATCTTATTCCATGAAGAGAAATAATTTGAAAACTTAAAGGGTATATTGTGGAATAATCTAAAAGGCAGATTAAGGATCTTTTATTTTATCTCAGTGACCACAAAGACTTCCTGTTTCTAAATTTTCCTATTTCCATCAGGGGCACCACAATTATATTAGCTGTTATGTTCATCATCTTATCATCATACTGTTTTTTGCTTCAAATGCTTAATCAGTTGTCAAGATTAGCTATTTCTGTTTCCAAAATATTTTCCACATCTAATAACTTCTTTCCACCCACAGAAGCACCAACTTAGTTCAGGTTCTCATCACAACTTGCCTAAATTATTTCAGCAGCCTAATTTGTCTTCCTATTTTATTTCTCTTACCACTTCCTTGAAACTGCTAAAGTGACTGTTTCACTCCCCTACTCAGTAAACTCAAATATAAATACTGCTATTTAGTTTTTATGCTCTTTACATCTTGAACCTAACCTATCTTTCCAGCTTCATTGGATATTGCTCTTCCTGTATTATGCAATTTAGCCAATGAGTCTTCTCAGAGCACTCCATCTCTTTGTCTATGCCTTTGTAGTGGTTGTACCACATGTATTTTCTTATCACTATATTATAGACTCATTTTCTTTTTCTAAGACTGAGATCTAGTGCCAACTTTTATACGAAGTATTTCCTGATCCCCAACTAATTAGTACCCTTTCTTTCCAATTACCTTGCATTTATTTTATTTTTATTTATTCTGCATATTTTCATATATATGAACTTGATGGCTCTTTATTAGACTATAAACTCCTTTTGAGAGCTTTTATTTCATTATTTTCATATTTTCTCCAATCCCTATCACTGGTACTTAATATAATAGCAACTTTATATATGCTTGTTGATGGATTAATAATTGAAAGTTGGACCTAGTGTTGAAAATTCTGAGAAGAGATTATATTGATTTCAGATAATTGCAAAAGCTCCTTGAATGATTCCAATCTTTATAAGGAAACAAAGACACCCTCCCCTTTTCAAATGCTAGCACTGTATTGGTTTTACTGCATTTCATCGAGATTAGGAATATAAAAATGATCATGATGATGATGTTTGTCCTTTGTTCTTGAAGAAGACCATGACATCAGGGGAAGTAATTCCATGCCAAGCACGTGATTTGGATTTGAGTGAGGATTTGAGTGCAAAGTCACCAGCCCCACTTTCTCCTCCAGAGTCATTTAGTTCCAGTGGCCAGATCTGAATGACTAAACAACTAGAGATGACCCTGGATGTGAGGCAATCAGGTTTAAGTGACTTGCCCACAGTCATACAACTAGTCAGTGTCAGGTGTCTGAGGTCAGATTCAAACTGCCATCCTCCTGACTATCCACTGTGGCACCTAGTCACCCAGGAATATAATAAGTGTCCAAGAGGAACAGACAAACTTAAGGTGAATTTTGAAGAACAGGAGACAAAGATATCATTAAATAAATACCTTATTTCCCCCCAAATAAGGCTACTTCTTATATCAATTTTTGCTCCAAAAGATGCAATAGGGCTTATTTTGAGGGGATGTCTTTTTTATGTACAGTAATCTGTATTTATTCATTTATGAGTGTATAAAATCTACACTTTTAAAAATACAGTCATGTGATCTTCTTCTAGAACATCATCATTACTCTCCAAACTCAGAATTCTGGCCTGAATTTCTTGTAACTCCATTTCCTTTAGAACCATTGGCTCTAATCTCTTATATCCAGCAATGGAGTTCTCCTTAAATGATTACTTCCTTTTAAAAAAACTATTTATTTATTTATCTACTTATCCATTTATTCATTTATTTATCTATGTATCTATTTATTTATATGTTTGTTCATTTACTTATTTATTCATTCATTTGTTTATTTATCTACCTATTTATTTATTCATTCATTCATCTATTTATTTATTTAGCTATTCATCATTCATTCATTTATTTAAGGCAAGGGGGTTAAGTGACTTGCCCAAGGTCATACAGCTAGGCAATTATTAAGTGTCTGAGGCTGGATTTGAAATGAACACTTCTTGTCCATGTAGCTTGCTCATTAGTGTATCGACAACATGGTTCCAGCAATTTTATCCCATGAATTCTTCACCTAAGTCTTGAATTCTTGAAATCTAGGCTTCATAAAGTTTCCACACTGATTTATCTCCATTCTATTTTCAATGTAGTCATTGATTTCCATGTGCAAACGGTCCTTGAATGCCTCGTTTATTGCAATATCAAGAGTCTGGAGATAGGCAATCATTCCTGCAGGAATTGTTATTTGATCTATTCTTCTGTTTTTGAGGAAGTTCTTCATGTCTTTAGTGCGGTGAGTGCTGACTGAATCCCAGACTAGCAAACCAATTTGGTCACCTTGCAAAACAAGTGGCAGAACTACTTCCTTATAATTGCTTGTGGGCACCAGGCTTTTTTGGATTTAAGAGCATATAGGACTGAAACATATTCAAACTTATCTTTCTTGCCCTTAGTGATGATTAGAAGTTGAGCCTTTGTTACAAGCATACGGAGCCCATCCAGATTTATCAAGTGTGCACATTATTTGCACTTGGTATCTATACTCAGACTGGCCATAAGTTTCAAATTCATCTATTTACATAGGTGCTTACTTATCCAAAGGTGCCTTCTTGGTATTTATAAATATTTAATTATAATTTATGTTATCATTTGTTTTAAGCATCAATGTCATTAATATTATTTAACTATTTATATTTAATTATATATTAATATTATTATTTTATATGTGTGCCATGTGTTGCAATGGACATACTAAATACATTCATATGGTTGATGAGCTTAAGTGGGACTGATTTTGGGGGTAGGGTTTATATTACAAGCATCCCAAAAAATCAAGCTAGATTTTATTTTTAGGGAAATACCATGCAAGAAAAATTTAAGATTTCCTTTCCATTCCAGATTAGTATAATCATAGTAGCAATAATCTATAAAGTCTCAGAATTTAATTGCATGGCATAGAGTAGTTGCCAAAAATTTTTCCTAAAACTCCTCAACAATGCAGTCAGACATGATAAAATTTCAATGTATAAAAAATTTTGTCAATGCTCATATTCTTTATCAGGTATAAATGCCTTGAGTCAAGGAAGAAAAAATATTTGACTGAGATAATCAGTCACCTTCTTTAGGCAATTATAAAAAAAAGCAATTAGTTTAAAAATATAACAAGTATAAGAATTGAAGAATTCCAATCTAGCAGCCCAGAAATGATTGAAGAATTAGATTTTGAGAAGGAATTACTCTGTTTGTGTGTGTGTGTGTGTGTGTGTGCGTGCGTTTGTTTCTCTTTTCTCCCCTTTCCCACTTCATCCATCATGTCCCTAGAGCTTTTGGACCAGTGGAACACAGTGCATGTGGTTGAGAACATAGGCACAACTTAGAAGATAGACATGTATGTAGAAATAATCTTTGAAGGATAAAGCAACTTCAAAGAGTATGACTTCTGTAGGTAGAGAGCAATGATGTCTATGGACTTAATAATGAAGCAGAGATGTTGTGCCTACAGGGAGATGTGTGAGTATTCTGTGAAAAATGCACTTCCAGTCCTATTATTACCAGGATTATCCTTTGTCTTATGTTTATCATCCAGGTGTGCTTCACCTTCAAAGCATTTTAAAGTTTGAACCCATGCTTTCCATACATTTGCTGTATATTTATGGAAGGGTGAAATTCAGACTTCTGGTTGGAATGCTTGCATCATTTTTAGTATTTTACTATTTGCCATCTTTTCTTTTCTTTTCTTCTTTTAGTCTCATAAAGTTTTAATTTGTGGTTTCCCTAAAGGCAAAATATCAGAAATTGGAAAATTATCCCCTGCAGAGACAACATGTTGTAGTAAAATTTATCACTTCCTTTCACTCCAGTATACACACTTTCATCTTATTGTGAACATTTAACAGCAGTTTTCCATGTCCAGATTCATGACTTGTCTAAAAAGGCATCCAAAATTATGTTGTGTATAGAAGCACTGTAAATTATCTTCACCTGGTGTCCTTGAACACCAAAGCCTTATCTTACTAAGTGCCATGGCAATGGGAGTGGATTAGAGACTGGGGAGGTATTTAAGCACTGGTATTTGGATCAATAAATGGAGACCTTGGTGTACAGGGAGAAACTTGTCTTCCTTGTCTCCTGCCTCTCCAATGCTCTCTTGGGGAAAGATAAGGGAGTCCAGAAAGGGACTCACTTAACAGTTTACCATTTTATATACTACTAGTAGGCATTGTACAGCTTCTCTGTAACATAATTTGAAAGCTCTTTTGCCCAATCTAACTAAAATATTTTAAGATTTGTAGCCTACTTTCCTATTATCTGTTGAAAAGATAAGAATCTCCAGGTTTTTCCTAGCTGTAGTTAGAATATTTGACATGAGAAAAAATTACTATCTGAAAAACCTTAATTATTACAAATTATTGGTCATAAATGTGGGGAGGTGAAGCTCAAAACTAGATGTGTTAAATTGTCTCTTCCATCAAGTTAATAATTAGAAAAAGAGATAATTTAATTATTAGGCCAGTTAAAGAAGTGCTAATCCTGCAATGTTTCTAGGTAGCCACTTTCCCAAATACCATTGATGATAAATATTGCAGCACATCTCATAGCTGAAGTCCCAAACAGTGTCTTTCCAGAGAAAGCCGGTAAAGTGCCACGGGAGCTCAATGATCCTAGTGAAATGTTCATAAAGGTAAAAGGAGAGGAATCACAGTTTACTTTTAGTTCCATTCTCATTTAACAAGACATTCATCAGTAGTGCTGCATTCCTGGAGATGTTTAAATCATTTATTTTAGGAAGACATGATTGGCAGGCTAGTATCCATTCCAGTAGAGATCTTCAGGGGAGCCCCAGTCAGTCCTCAGCATGGTCTTACTAGAGTAATCTATGTCTGTGGGATTTAGCATAGGTATTGCTTGCCTGAAAAGAGCTCTTTGGTGAAATTACCTTTAGGAATAGATGTTTAGCCTTCTCTTCAGAAATAATTGGAATAAACACAGCACTAGCTCCACATTTTCTTTTTTCTTTTTTTTTTAGGATTTTGCAAGGCAAATGAAATGGGGTTAAGTGGCTTGCCCAAGGCCACACAGCTAGGTAATTGTTAAGTGTCTGAGCCAGGATTTGAACCCAGGTACTCCTGACTCCAAGGCCGGTGCTTTATCCACTGCACCACCTAGCCACCCCTCTTTCTTTTTTTTGCAAGGCAGTGGGGTTAAGTGATTTGCCTAAGGTCATACAGCTAAATAACTATTAAGTTTCTGAGGCCAGAACTCAGGTCCTCCTGACTCCAGGGCCAGTGCTCTATCCACTGCACCACTTCGCCGCTCCAGCTGCGCCACCTCCCTTCAGTCAAGAGGAGTAGCATCCTATTTATATACTGTTGATCAAAGGGAATCAACGCTCTGAGGATCTCATCAAGATTCCTGCAAGTAGTAGCTGGGCAGAGGACAGACACCTTCAACTTCTTAATGGGGCCCAAAATAAATATCACATGAGTTGTTATGCCCTGTCCATGCTGATCATCTGAGTCTAATATGCCCAACTGGAAGGCAAGGTCCCATTTGTGATCATCAGTGATGGGGAAAAGCAGCTCTTCTGCGGGCTCATATCTTTGAATGCATTGATACTCTTACTCCAGGCAAGATGGTCTTGATTGGAATCAATAGAAAGGGCAATCATGATAACATTCTACTTGGAAAATTCTAGGGTCAAATTTACACCATGGCCTAGCTCTGTTGTTCACATTGAAGTAAAATATCAAGAATGGAAGAAGAGAATGCTCCATGAGTCTCCAAGGAAGTTAAGGAAATATATGCAATCAAATGTGGTGTCTCCCCATCCAAGTTGGGGGCTTAGTCTCTGAGCACTCTAACTCTGGGTCTTACTGTGGTCCTGAGGAGCAAGAGGAGGATGGGACAGAGAAAGAGAAACTGCAGATAATGTGGGTGCTGATTCTTACATGCCGTGTTAATACTAACAATGAAAAAACTTTGCTAAAGCTAATTAAGCCTACTAGCATGCTTAATAAGAAGAATATCAGTGAGAGCTCATAAGTTGTAGTAGTAGGAATAGTTATATACAGGGATAATACTAAAAACCTGCATAGTTACCCCTCTGGGGAACCAACCTGTTAATAGTACAAATTGGGAATAGTATCAGATGAGGACTAAAATAAGAAAGACTTGCCAAGTCAAGGAATCATAGGTAGACAAAGTAATATCCTCTTGAAGTCAAGTCAAAGAGAAAATGCTTTTAACAATCCATTAGATTCATTCCTTGTAAGGAATTTATGCAAGGACATGTGAATGATTTTCAATTAGCATTGGAAGAAACTTAGTAATCAATAAGACAGATTCATTTGAGTATGAATAAAGGAGAAAAAAATGGAATGGTGGTAACCTTAGCAGTAATAAGGCAATTAGGAAAGGATGCCTATTTGGGAGAAATGAATGGGCTAGAAAAAGGATAAGTTCAGTTTTTTTTTTTTAGGTTTTTGTAAGGCAAATAGGGTTAAGTGGCTTGCCCAAGGCCATACAGCTAGATAATTATTAAATGTCTGAGACCAGATTTGAACCCAGGTACTCCTGACTCCAGGGCCAGTGCTCTATCCATTGCACCACCTAGCCGCCCCTATAAGTTCAGTTTTAATGCATTATTTCAGTTGTCTGTTTTTCTGTCATCTTTCCCTGGCTCCTTCAGAAGATAAGGTGCTCAAGGGGTCTACCTTTAGTTTTGTCTTTTGATTTTAGCTATCAGACGCCAATCAGGATAAATCAAATAAAATTGAATTGATTTAATTATTTGGAAGTTGAGGAGGAGTAAAGCTAAAGATAGCTTACTTCTATGTCAGTATAATATTTAATTCAGAAAAGATTCAATGAGATTCTTTCCAAGTATAAACAAGGATTATAAAACTGATGAAATGAAAATTAAATATGGCCAAGAGTAGCACAACAATTTCTTTTTAATTAATATTTATTTGTTTTCCAACTATACAATAGTAGTTTCTACCCATAATTATCTGTAAGGTTTTGAATTTTACAATCTTTCCTTCACCCTCCCTTCCCTCCCTCATCCCCCTCCCAGAAGGCAGTCTGATAGTCTTTACAATGTTTCCATGCTATATATTGATTGAGATTGAATGTGTTGGGAGAGAAATCATATCCTTGAGGAGAAAATAAAATATTAGAGATAGCAAAATTATGTAGTACATAAGACACTTTATTTACAAAAAAAAAAATTGAAGGTAATAGATTTTAGTCTTTGTTTAAACTCCACAGTTCTTTCTTTGGGTATAGATGGTATCAGTGATCTAAAATTGTCCCTGATTATTGCATTGAGCAAGTCCAATAAGATTATCGCCCCCATGTTGCCATTAGGGTGTACAATGTTCTTCTGGTTCTGCTCATCTTGCTCAACATCACTTTATGCAAATATTTTTCAGGCTTTTCTGAATTCCCATCCCTTTTGTTTCCTAATAGAACAATAGTGTTCCATAATATACATATACCACAATTTGTTCAGCCATTCCCCAATTGATGGACATTCACTTGATTTCCAGTTTTTTGCTACCACAAACAGGGCTGCTATGAATATTTTTGTACAAGTGATGTTTTTACCCTTTTGCATGATCTTTTCAGGGTATAGACCCAGTAGTGGTATTGCTGGATCAAAGGGTAGCAGTACAACTATTTCACCTGCACTCAGGTAACTAGCACTAAAAAGAATGAATTATTTTTTGTGAGTGTAGCATGAGGATTTTTTATGTCAGAAAAAGGTGTTAGCCCTAATTACAATGGGATGCTTTTTCCAATCTGAGTGAAATAAAGTCAGAGATTCAGAAAGGTAATCAAGGTTTATTCATGGAAACACATTGAAAAAAATCTTAAATAATATAAAAATAAAAGACACTTATTTCAGTTTTTCAAATAAGTTAATTTAAATATACATTTTCTTTTTTAGTTCACAGAAACAATGAATACAAATCATCCTCAGTTAAAACTTCAGTCAGCAGGCAGGTATAAAAACCAAAGTTTAACAATCAAGTTTCTTGAAAAAGGCAATTCTACAGGTAATATTACTAGTAGTGCTAAATTTGCCTATTTCTAGTTAAAAAATAACCCCCAAATAAAAGTCTAATCTAAACCCTTATAAAAACCCTGAGTTTTTCCCCCACTCTGTGAAAGTTATTCCCTACTTTCCCAGTTCCCCAAAGACATAAAAAAACACTATTTCAAGCTGTTGCCAGAATTTATGTTTTGAAAAAAATTGCTATATGAATGCACTAAGCATTTGCCAAAAAGGAGGCAAATCTTGCTTTCATGGTAGTTAAATGCTAAACTAAAATTTGTAAATTTGTAGATACCATAATGCTGAGGGCAGAATGGGGTCAGTTATTATTTCTTTCCTTAAGAAAGAAAAAGAAATCTTAGCTACCCTGATAAGGGTGAACCTTATTTACATAATAGATGTTATTTCCTGAAAACATATATGTAAATAGAATAAAATTTTCCAATTATTTACAATATAATTTCAGATGTTTTATTATCAAAAAATAAATTCTGGACCAAAATAGTGTATTAAAATCACATTTAAGAATCTAATTAAAATACATTTAAATAAAATTTTAAAAAATCACACTTTAGAATAATATTTTTTTAAAAATCAATTTTAAAATAATTCACAAATTTTAGCAGAAAATAGTGTCTAACTAAAACGAACATTAAAATTCCATATATAAAATACAGTACTATCTACTAGTGAAATGTGGACAGGAAATAGATCTTTCACTAGAAGAACATCCAGGACTTTGGAAATATATTGAGTTGTTTATTTTGATTGTGTCTTCTTATAAAGGCCTCTTCCTTTAACTTATTGGCCTTTTCCCAGTTATCATTGGTACTGGTGTAAAGATTTGGTAGAAATCCAATCCTGTATCCTTATGCTAGGACTTTTCATTACTTTAAAAATCCCCTACCACCATATGTCCCAGGTGTGATCACCCTCCATCTCCCAAGTTAGGCTGAGAAGTGCTCCTACCTTGAGAACAGTTTCTGACTTTACTAAAATAAAGTCCAAAAGATAAAAACATAAAGAAGAAAAAAAGATGAAAAGAAGGAAAGAATAAATAAGACACTGGTATTGTAAAATGAGATGAGGAAGAAATGAAAAGAAAAAGTTTACTTTAGCAATATGGTAACAGGAAGGGAGGTTACACAAGCCTTCTATCTTGCAAACAGTAGGAACTCAAAATGTTTGTTCAATGAAAAACTGAACAAAGAAGCAGCAAATATGGCAGATGGAAGGACATCAAAAAATGTCCCTGCTGATATGTAATTCAAAAAGATATGGAAGTAAGAAGGTACAATAATTTGTGAATACCAAATATACTCCTGTTAAGGATGTAATATGGACAGCAAAATGATACAAGACAATCTGAGAAATCAGTTTTCACAAAAATAAAAGACTAAGATTCTCAGTTTTCTGTCCAAATCCAGTTTTGTAATTGATCGTGCCTGTGAAAATATCTCTGACTAGTCAGAAGCACACGGCATTGTGTTTTCTATTAAATTAAATTTGAAGAAATAATTTCCCTGTCCTGCAGGTACTTATTCTAAACCAAACTATAATAAAATTTTCCCATATACTACCAGTGAATAATTTTTTTACTGGTAGTAAAATAAAAATAATTAGAATATTTTTAGATTAAAGATACTTATTTTAAGGCAACTTATTCTTCCAGTAACTTCACAGCTCATTCTCTTACTTGCCTTGATTTTGATATTTCCAAAAATCATAGTTTCAAATAGATTTATTCTGATATTTTCATTAATCATTATTAATGGCAGTATAATATAGTAAAAACAATCCCAAATTTCATATGCACCTTCAGATCTTGGAATACCTGAGACTGTACTTTGAGGTACCCATGAGGAAATATAAATTTCCAGGAAATTTCAAAGGTTTCCAATTCAGTTTTCATTTTGACATTATAAAATGGATGCTTTTTGGCATGGCGCAGTAGAAAGCATCCTGATGTTAGAATTCTAGAATCTGAATTCAAACCCTGACTTTACTACTCAGTGTGTGACTGACTTGAAGCAAGCATTTAACCTTCCTGGGCCTCACTTTCTTCCTCTGTAATAAGAGGGAACTTAATCAAATCAGTCCTGAGGACCTTCTCAGCTCTATCGATGATCTTATGATTTTGATGCTTGGTGTTGTTTGAATATTTTTGGTTTGTTACATTTAATAATTCTAAGTGATCCAAATTCTGAATTTGAAAACATGTTTAAAAGAGCACTTTGAGTTTCAAAGAGTAAAGTGCAACATGTATACCATCTTTTAAGAAGGTAGTGTAGTTACTCTCAAAGTTTTTCAATATTATAACAATAATGAAGATCAAATAAATACATTACATTTTTCTTGCTGTAACACAATCTAATTTGTTAAAAGGAACAAAGTGTTTCTCTCAAACTTAAGAAGGAAATACTTGTCTTTAAAATATCATCACATACAAAATTCCCACTTATATGAATTATTTCTCCAATACAGGAGTACCTACTACCTTCTGTTACAGAAGATATCAAGTAACATGGGTAGCTTCATATAAATATTCATAAATAGATAACTTAAAGAAATACTTTACTTAAATAAATAAATATATCCAATAGGCGTTTACAATTCAGCTGAACGTTCTTTTAACAGGACTGTGGGATTGATGTCATCTAGTCCAGAGTTGGATGAGCTGGCATTAATGGTTGCTGTTTTGGTGAGTTGGGAGTCTTGAACGTTGAATGCAGTGAAGGGACATCCCTTTACATTATTGCAGATTAGTGACTGAATTGAGGCTGTATTGATAATTTCAAAACCTTTATAGCCCCCGAAAGTGCTAGGCTTCCAATAGTCAGGGGAACAGATTGGGTTACCCATGAGTCCTTTGAGTGAGAAGGGTGCTCCAATTTCTACCATGGTCTCACCAAAGATGGCACCTGGACGAGGTTTTTCTACTAGAAGAGCAGGATAAAACTCCATAGCATCAATATCACCATAGAGGGCTTCCAGTTCAGCAGCCATTTCTTTCTCTCCTATAATGATGAAAAAGACTGATTCAACACATGGAAAACCTCACAAAGTAGCATTTTCTGGATCTATCTCCATAATTATTATCACTTAAAAGTTTCCTCACTGTCTTTTTACCTGTCAGTTCTTCAAATGAACTAAAAGGCTTGAGCATGAAGCGTTTTCGGTATTCATTTAGAGACTGGTATTTCATTTGTCTGCTCTGGTCAATTGAAGCCATGGCAACTTTCTGTACTGCAAGTGGAACATTCCTGCCCCCAGCAACCTGTTTAAATAGAATAACAATATAAAAGAAAATATTAAGTAAATTACACTACAGCTTTTTTTTTTAAAATATTAATTGTATACAATCCTTGAACAAAAGTTAGGTGTTATTTTCTTTTTTCTCAGAAAATTTCAAGAGGGAGTTTTGCATCAATCTTAAAGGGGCAGCTGAGAATCACTTTAGCTGTTTTACATGTATATAAATGAAATAAATGTTCAAATTAGTATTGTTTGTAATGAGATTGAAGAAAGTTCTTTTTAAAAGTTGAACACTTTGCTAAGATATGCAAATTTGGATAGTCCTGGTTTTCTGTTAATTTTAGTCTTTTTTTTCCAGACTAAACTCTTTTAGAACTTTCCCTCTGATTTTAGGAAAAGCGAAGCAATCACAAGGAAAATATCATTATTTATTGCTATCCCTTGAATAACGAGATGCAAAAATGATTTTGTGAGTGTGTTGGTGTTCTTGAAAATTACAAAAGCGTTGTTGTTCCTTACCCGGCCAGCAATTTGCCTAGAGAATGATTCCACCATGTGGGAAATTCCATGTTCCACTAATACAGAGTTGTTGTAGAGGAACTGCTGATAACTATACTCTTTGTCCTGGATTTGGAAGGTGTCAGGAAGTAGAGGATGCCAGTGGTACAGGGTGTTAAACTCAGCAGCAATTCGATTTTGGTACTGGAAACGCTGGCTGAACAGCAGTTCTGGGTCAAACTTCAGTTTGAAGTGGTAACCACTCAAGTGTTGGACATAATCTTCAATCACAATCTTAATAGTCTCACCTATGTACATAAAACAAAATTAAACCAAAAGGATTAAACTAAAATACTAATAGTCAATGTCTCTTCCTATCTCTCTCAGAAATTGTTAAAGATCCTTAACTTTAGGAAAAAGCTTTCAGATGATTTACTAATTGTTTTTCCCACCTCCTCTAACTGATGCACCTTATCCTATTTTTCTGAGTAAAATAAAATCAACTATTTTATTTAATACAGTGAGAGGCAGTGTGGAAGAAAGGGATAGGGAGTTGGCTTTAGAAGATATGGGTTCAGGGGTGGCTAGGTGGCGTAGTGGATAAAGCACTGGCTTTGGAGTCAGGAGTACCTGGGTTCAAATCCGGTCTCAGACACTTAATAATTACCTAGCTGTGTGGCCTTGGGCAAGCCACTTAACCTCATTTGCCTTGCAAAAAAAAAAAAACACCTTAAAAAAAAGAGGATATGGGTTCAATTGCAACCACAGAAACAAACTGGCAGAATGATCTTTGCCAAATCACTTAACATCTCAGTGTCTTAAGTAACTTTGTATAAGTCTACACAATGAAGAACGGATGCATCGGTTGCATTCATAGAAGAAACTTTATCAATACAAGATGCATTGATAGAAGGCACTTTCTCATTGGAGCCTATCATATATCAGCAAAATCACATGTATGGAGTGGAAAAAATATTTAATGAACAAGAGGAAAGTATTATTATAGGAGAAAACAGCTAGGTGTGTCTATTCGATTTGAATTCATATGGAACATAATATTATTTTGTTTACCTCTTGGTTCTTCAAAATAAGCTAATATAATCAAACTCTTCTTTACAGATTAGGAAGCTGATATCAATCATTACTCATCTTAGATACTATAATACAAAAATATGATTTACCAATCAATATCAGTCTGCTAGTCTGGAACAACTGCTCATCATCCCATTCAGGATGCTCCTGTTTAAGGATGTCACATACTCTGTTATGTTCCCGAAGCCATATTGTAGCATACATCATCAAACCTGGAACCAGACCAAATACTTCCTGCCCAACAGCAAATCTCAGATGCTCAGGAACATGAGGTGGGTAGATCATTTTTACTTGAGTATCTTTTACTGAGGGTGGATATACCTCACCATCAATTACCTAAAGGGGAAAAAATAAAGAGCAAAGGGTTAGGAAGAAAATAAATAGTGAAAACTTAATTTTGTATAATAGGGAAAATTATTGTCTAATGAAAAGTGTCATTTAAAGTTATTAATAACATGTTAGTGCTAATGTAACTCTGTGATTAATATCTGTTTTAATTTCTAACCAAAACTTACCTGATATTTCATTTTTCCATCCTTGAAAAGTCTCAGTTTATGTTGTGTTTCCAAATTCTCTCCATAAATATGATTTAAATCAACCTACAAAAATAATTAGGGGAAAAATTAAACATGCTGCTGCTTAAGGGATTGCTTCTTGCTTATAAAATGTTAATTTTGGGGGTATTATTAATATATTTTTATGACAAAATTCTTATATAGTCATTTAAGCTGCCATCCATTAGAAAATGAGTATTTAAAAAATTCAATGATCATTTTTCTCTTGAGAAATTCATTTTAAATAATATCTTCTATAATATATAAATGAAATTATTTTAGTAGTGAAGGCAGAAATTTAGGTCAAATGTGTTTAATAGTTTTAATTTCTTACAACTTATGAACTTATTATTTCAATTACATAAGATCTTATAAGTAAGTAAAAGAAAAATGCCAATGATTCAAACTTTTAGAATAACTGCACTAATATTGTAGAACAGAACTACTTAATGAAGTCATTTTATATATATATATATATATATCCAAATTTTAAATGTAATAATTATTTTAAAGGATGACAATTAATGTACTGAATGCACCTGAAGGCAAGTTTTGAGAAGGATAGACATTTTAAATTGAAAATACAGTGTATGTCAAGGATAGAAGTAGGAGTCATGGGTAAAAATTGCAAAGTGGCAAATTTAGGATTGATATAAGGAAAAATCCCAAATAAAACTTCCTAACAATCAAAGCTAGCCCCAAATGGAAAAGACCTGCTTTGGTGGGAAATGGGAAGGTTGCATACCCTCACTTGAGGTTTTCAAGTAAAGGCAAAAAAAAAACAATTTGCTGGATAATGTTTATAGGTAGTGGTTGGATTATGTGACCTCTGAAATTTTTTGATTTTGTGATCATGCCCTTGAAGTGTGAAAAACAAAAATTCCACTAAGATGGAATAATAACAGCCACATGCATGAACCTTGTTGCTTACATAAACTTTTTATCTTGTCAAAAACGAGATTCTTTTTTTATCAATATGGAGAGCAATTATGGCGAATTGTCATAATTTGGATTTAACTCTTTGTTCTCTGAACTTACCCCATGTCCTAATGCTCTTGTGAAGGCTGGGCCTCTGTGATGATCTGTCTTAAAGAACTGGTGAGTGAAATGTTGGGCAAAGAATGCAAACATCATATTTGTGCCTTGGGGATCAGGAATAAACTTCCTTCTCAGCAGAAATTTTTCCACAATCTCTTTGGATTCAGGAAGTTGTTTTTTACCTATAAAATGAAGAAACAGTTTATGATTCCATGTTTTTGAGAAAGCAGACCTGGGTTATCAGTTTTCTATGATACCTTTTCTTTTTGGATATTAAAATTTGGGAATATTATAGTATAATTGGAAAACTACATTTATGCTTTAGTCATTTCCATTATCCATGCCATGATTCCAACTAAACAGAATTAAGCAGAATATTCATGAAAGTGGAATTTTCCAAAACTGGTGATTTTTCAGTTATACTAAAACTTAATCTGATGGAAAGGTTTATGCCAAATTATAATTTGTCATTAAGATACATTTTAATAAGAATACCAAATGATGGAGTTGGATGATAGTTTTATACAATGACTAACATCTCTTTGTAGTATTTCAAAGACTAATTTTCTAAAGCAATCAATCTAATATAAATCTAAATCAAATAAAAAAATCTTTAAGTGCTAGACAGCAAATTCATGGAATCTGAGGGCCTTGTCTTACCTTTTACACCCATTGGAGTTGGGCAGTCATCTCCCACTGGGGGAAGAGCTCTAGTGTAGTAAGAGAGGTTAGAAAAGGCTTCCCAACTTTTGTAACCATAATGAACATTATATGTTGGTGGGCTCTCAATCAGATGTGATCTTGCTGAAATTTAAAGAGAAAACATGTCTCAGGCAAAGCAATTTTTTTGGTATTTCTTTGTTTTAACTACAGAAGCAGCAGTATTAATCTGATTTTAACTCCTGTGACACAGAGTTATTTTTAAAAAGCTAAGATCTGTGACAATTTTAGACTATTTCTGAATGACTACTTCTAACAGTAAAGGGGATTGAATTATAGGATGTTAAAATACATCTTTTAAGTTAGGATCTGAAATAAAAGAAGTGATATTTTTATAAAGCAGATGAGAATAAATCCATTTACTGTTCATCTGGCTTATTGACTGATGCTCCTGTCACTTTTTGTTTTTAAAATCACAAAGCATATTTTTGGAAACCTTATTTAATAATCTATAATACTTCTTTTGGCCTTGTCTGGACCCTTAAAGAAAAGCTAGCTTACTTACATGTCAACACGTATCTCATCACTGAGTCCCGCAGAAAAGGGATGTTGTTGACTATATTCCACACTCCCTTGAAATGAGTGAGGATGTAGTGAACTGTGTCTGGAGTGGGTTTCAGCATCAATTTTAGCCTTGTCAGAAATTCAGCTGTGATTGTGGGAGAAATTAAAAAAAAAAGAGAGAGACAATTGAATATTTTAGGTTGCTGACTCTTTGAATGATTTCAGAGTTATGAAATTAAGGAGGAAAACTTACGAGTTGTACAATTTTCTCCATAGAATCCCGTCCTGGTACAGTCACATTGGTATTGATCGGTTCCCACGGTCATACATATGCCTCGGTTCTGACATGGGTTTGAGCAGCAAGGATTTGCTGAAATGAAAGGAGGCTGAATAAGTGAACAGCACCTTGTTTTGTTTTAATAGCACATGAGAGACCAGTGTCACAACTGCAAGCACACCGAGGGGAAACTGACATTGGTGACATTGGTGACACTTATGGTCAGTTATCTTTGATTAGATATGGCTAACCATCCTCTCCGGAGGGGGAAAAACCCATCCCTAAAGTCTTACTTATCATTTTCTTCCCCCAGATCCACTTACATCAACATCCTAACGGGACTCAAAGAAACTGGGTGGGTAGATGTCGGAAGCCTTTAAAAAGATAGAGGACCCGCTCCTAATGATGGGACTTAGCCAAACAGCTGGCAGATCTCCTTAAAGGCTCCGTTTATGGAGGATGCTCTGCAGCCCACAAGGCGGAGGACTGAAGGCGCAGGGCAGCGGGAGTGGCAGCGGCCGAGCGGGCACGCCGGGAGCGCCCCGGGGACTCACCTGCGTGGCTGAGGGACAGAGCCACGGCCGTGACCAAGAAGTAGGCGAGCCTTTGCATCCTCGAGGCGGAGAGCGGAGCGGCGGCGGGCAGGGAAAGTCCTCTGGCTGCGATGCCAGTCCCTCTGGCCCGGGCTCTCGCTTTTCAGAAGTAGCTGAATGCGGAGCGGCCACTCAGTTTTAAGGCTCTCGGGCTCCCCACGTGATGAGATGACTCGGCTTCCGCTGGTTGCGAAAGCGCCCTTGTTCGTAGTTGTCTCGTAGGTAGGTGGGTGGGCGCTGAGGGTGGGGGGGATGCTGTTCACCCACTCATCCCCTAAACCACCATACTCGCAGCCTATCCGCAGCGCTCTCCCCCTCTCCCTCTCCACCCCGCGCCCCCCATCTCCGCGGACGGAGAGGCCACCCCCCTCCTCCTTCCCCAAATGACCTTTCTCTTTGTCTCCCAGAGGCAAACTTTGGTCCCGGCCCCTGGGTACCGGGAAGAGCCACGCACAGCCTGCGGCGGGTGGCCGTGGAGCTGGAGGGACCTAGGGCCAGCCGGGCGCCGGGCGCCGGGCGCCGGGCGCCGGGCCCGTGTCCTCATCTGTCCCGGAATGCGGGGCAGGAGCTCGGGACGCGCCCCCCGGGGTTAGCATCCCGCCACCGCACCCCGGGGGGCTGTCTGGGGCTAGCGCCGGGTGGGGAGGCATGCCTCTTCTTCGGAATTCCCGTATTCCCCCGTAGGAGCAAGCCCGCCTGCGTGCACTGTCTATTTCTGATAAACATATTCCCTCCAGGTCGCATGTCCTTTATGTCCTCCCTAGAATTCATTTTATTAGCGCTGTGATAGGTGAAACAGAATATCTTCAGAAAGAAGTATGTGTGTGCAACGAAATCCAACTTTTCCCCAGCCGAAACCCTTTGCAAATATGTATATGAGTGAACTATAAATTCTTCTAGTTCATTACGGATGATAGCAGAGGGAGAATCTGTCATCTCTCATTCACTTCTTCTCTCTCCCGCCCTCTCTCCATCTATTTGTTCAGACATAAGGAAGTATCATTTAAAATTGATTAGCCTTCGAAGTTAGTCTCCTTTTCCACAAGCATTCATACGTGGCTCTGGCAAAGAACAGTAATTCTGAATCTGAGATATTCATGCTTGACATGAGTGCTATCATGATCATCCATCATCTTTTGTTTTTAGGGCACTGATAAACACAACCTGTAAAGATTCTTTACTCTTTATAATATCATTGAAATTAATTAAATTAAATGAATGAAACAGTATTCTAGAAATTTAAAATTCATTTCAACGTTATTAAATTTATTATTATTGTGGTGGTGATGTTGTTGCTATTTTTACAAAGTTTTCCTGTATGACTCTGCCAGAAATTTTCAACTGAGTTTTAAAATCATGGGTAAACTTTTTAGTTTTTTTTTTCTTTAGTAATACTTCATGTTGTGTGGTCCTGGTCAAGTCAAGTAACTTCTCAGTTTTTCCAAAGTGAGAAGACTATCAGATTGGAAAAGAGAAGGTGCTAATCAGCATTGGTAGAGAACATTTCCTTATTGAAAGGACCAATGAACTGACATACCACATACTTATGTGTTCATAGATACTTGTCTGAATAGAGACAATTAAAAGATGAGAATAAATAGAACTGCAAAGGGGGGGGGAAAGCTGTAGTTCTTTGGCTTTTTATTGAAGGCCCAAGATAGAATTTGAACCCTAGGTCATGATGGAAATCCAATGTAATAACCACCAATGATGGAAATACAATGAATAATCTAGTATAATCTAGCTCTAACCTCCTATGAAATAGGAAAGCTCATCTGGCAGAGTGTACTACTAGTCAATTAGTCCAGAGGCCAGCATCTCATTTAATGCTGGAAAATACTTATTAGTTTTGCATGGCAGGTTTTTCAGACACACACAACACCCTTTGGAACTGAAACCTTCAGGTCTTATCTTGATCAGACACACAGTAACCAACTCTCAAAGACTTGAGACATAGCCATGGTATGTTCTCCTCTACTGAAAATTTTCAAGGAATTCTTTTGTAACTGTAATTTCTTAAGACCTAAATTTCAAAAGAATTTTGAGGTGACAAAAAAGGTTACATACTTAATTTATTACATAGCAATAACTTAAACCATACATTAGAGTCCAACTACAGGTAAATGAATTTACTCAAAGATGAATAAGACACAGGACCTGACCTCTAGGCATTTAAATCTCGAGGTAGTTAATCACATTGTCTTTGACCATCCCCTTCCCCATTTTTTTTGAGTTGGTATTTATCAGAAATACCTTTCTAGGGGCCAGGATTTAATTCTGGAATAGAAGCTATTCTATTATACTAGTAAATAACCTAGAAGATGAAAGACTCCATGAAGGGAAAACTTGATTTTTCACCAAAAAAGAATCCAAAATATGGAGGCTTTCTAAGGGAAAATCATAGATGATTAAAAAGTATTGACTTTCACAAGAAAATTGTATAGATAGGTAAGTTCTTCTCTGGGTGGGGGGGGAAAGGTCTGTGTCTTCGTGTGTGTGTGTGTATGTGTGTGTGTGTGTGTGTGTGTGTATGTGTTAAAAAAAACTCCAAAATTTTCCAAATCTTATTGGCAAGAGAGTAATACATTTTATGTAGCAAAAATGGAAAAGTACTTCACATTACTGAAAGAGATCATGAGGTGACTCAGGAGATTGAATGCATCATTATGGCTAGTTTTATGTGGTTAACTTTATTGTTTTATAAGATGGGGAAGACAGAGAATTGCAGTGAAAACTCACATGGTGACTATAGCAGTTGTAATCATTCTTTTTGGGGGTGGTTTTGTGTGTTTATGAAGATGTATTAATATGTGAATGTATATATACCTTATAATTATACCAACTGTATTTATGTATAAAGTATATGGAGTATATAAAAGTGTACATATATATATATGTATATATAAGTATATAAAAGATATAGAGTTCATGATTTCATGGAATAGTTTTATATGTATATAAAACTATTCCATGAAATTATCAACTTAAAAGAAAATAAGAATAAACTTTGAAACTCTTCTTGAGTATTCCACTTCCCCATTTTATTCTGTGAACTTTTATTAATTTGCGCTAGGTTACTATGAAGATAATGATTTTCTGGTGCCTTTAAGACATTGCTTTCAAGTTACCAACTCGACAGAATTTCATATGTTCATGCTGTTTATTCTATAGTAAAAATCACCTGTAATATCCCAAATGAAATATGTTTAACATTTAACAAGGCTCAAATTATGTCAGACTGCTGGGTTGGTATGATTTAACAAGAAAATCAATATTTATGCATCCAAATTCTTAAATTCCTTCAGAAATTTAAGTTCAATATCTCTTTTGGAGGGAAATCCTTAGAATGGAAGTGTCAAAGAACAGCTGAAACAGATTAAAATGTAATTGGGAAATATTTAACAAAATCAATAGAGATAGAAGAGAACACAGATATAGTGATTATATGGTTTTCTAAGTTAACTCTTGCTTCCTCCAGGGCTTCTTATGTAAAGATTAGTGACCACCATTTCTATTGGAGTTTCACTACTGCTTTTCAGGCAAATGGGGGGGAGATAAAAAAGATACCTTTCCACATCTCTTCTCCATTCTTTGGTTTGTTTTGGAATACAACCAGAGAATACTTTTATTGTCACAGGTACACATATTCATCTAGCACAATTGCTGTTAGAGGTTGGTTTCTTTTTTATATTATCTCCAAATTCACTTTTATAGAAACATCAGTTGAGATGTGCTAAGGAGCATGGTAATATATACCATCTGTATTAACATAACTTTTACATAATTGTCCTGTTCCTTTCAAGGCTCTATATCCTTTTTTTTTTTTTTTTTTACTATGGCCAAGGATATAACCATGACATTAAAAAAAGTTAGCAAATTTCTTTCTGCACATTTGATGAGCACACAGATATAATCTAAGAAAGTACACCATTGGCATTCAACAAAATGGAAGGGGTAGAAAATGAGCATATTTATATACTTACCTACTATATGCCAGTTTTTTAAAAAGCACTTGAAACCATTAAGAACTCTTTTACAAATATTATCTCATTTGATCCTTACATGCAACCCTGTGAGGTAGGTGCTATTGTATAGCTGAGAAAACCTAGTCAACAGAAGTTAAGTGACTTGCACACAGTAAGTATTTGAGGCTGAATTTGAACTCAAGTCTTCCTGACTTCAGGCCACTCCACTGCATTGTCAGCTTTCTCAACTTTTTAGCTTCTCTAAATTTTCTTTCCAAAAGAACCCATTAAAATTTTCTTTCCTTCATCTAATTTTCTTGTATAACCTCCAAAACAACTCAATAACTCAAAGTAAATCAGTCCATTACTCAATTTATAAGCATGGCAAAGTCATCAGTGCCAACTAAGAGAAGGCAAGAAGGCAGGCTCTATCTCAGACTCTGATGAAAGGACCATCAGTGACTTTAAAGGAATTGAATTAGTCTCTCTCTCTCTGACTTGTTGGTATGTCATAGGCCCTTGGTCAGTGCTTCATTACATCTTCCTTATAGTAACTTCCCCAAGGAGTTACTGTCACTTGCATTGAGTAACTTCCTAATCTGAATATCTAGCACAGTATGACTGTACCCCTATTCTCCCATTTAAAGGAGTTACTTTTAACTTTCCCTTCATGGAAGACAGTTATCCTCTCTTATAGAACATTCCTGATGTCTTTGTTAGTGCCATTATCCTTGACTGGGCAAACTATGTTTCTGACCCAGCATTTGTAATTCTAATATTAATATACCAGGAGATTGAACATAGAGGGTGATAGTAATCTCCTCTTTCTTTAATACTATATCTGACAGTGGAAAGAGATGGTAGAAATATAATAGGAAGAGAAGAGGGGAGAGAATGGGGACAAAAGAATTACTAGTGCCCCTGCCTTTCATTTTCAAAATAAGCCCCTTCATAATAATATTTCTTTTGTAAGTTAATTTTTTTCCTGCCTCGAACACTCCCTAGAATCTAGTCTTTCATGTGGTAGAGGGAGGGAAGATTTTTTCATCAATAAAACATTAAACTACACCCATGGAAAACATACCCTGCTCAGCTTATAAATGGCAACATGTAAAACATCCAATGACATCATATGATGAAATATGGGCATACAAGATCTCTGAACCAAGACAGAGGTGAAAGAAAATAACTGAACTTAGTCATAAATCCTCTGACCATAGGGGCTCTTTTTTTAAAAAACCCAAGTGCTTTATATAAATGAACTAATTTATTCTGTCATCCAGATGTTGCTTTGTTTCAGGCATTTTAGCAAATAAGTCTTTGGGAAGCAACACAACTATTTTTTCTGAAGGTATTTGTAAAGTATCTATCCATAATTGTGAGAGGGGATGTTTTTAGGTTCAAATATTATTATTGAACATCTAGAATAGCTTATAGTGTCTAGACGCTTCAGTAGGCATGCCATCCATCATTTCTACCATTTGGCATCATACAATATGCTAGCACTTACCCATTTAGAATTGTGTCAGTAAATAATTATGAAATGATTTCTTCACTTATTTCCCATCTCAGGCCACCAAGTACCTCATTTCCTTCCCTTGCTTTCTCTCCCATTGCAAAACTTTCAGGTGGCCTTTTCCTTGGTCTTAGAGGACCATATTTCTGATTAGTCAGTGATAGTCAGATAGTCAGGGATCTGAAGATGTGTGTTAGAAAAGTATGAAAGGAATAAATTTCATTCATCTATAGCCCCATGTCAAACTGAATGACTTTACCCTTGTGAGGAGAAAAGTTACTGTAAGAATGGCCTTTGACTTAATTGAGAAATACTTGTGGATACTCCAAGGTCATAGTCTGACGATTCATTATGCTGTGGAGGTGCTCTTGGGGTCTCCAAGTCACTACCAGTGTAAACATAAGCTTGGACATTTATTGGGCTGGAAAGGGTGTGTGTGTATGGCTACTGGAACAAGGCTGTGCATTCTGTCCAAGGACCAAGAATGGAGAGAAATCATCACCCGTAGGTAGGTTACAAGAAGATGAATCCCCTGATCATGGTAACCCACAAAATAAAGAAAAAATATTTAAAAACCTAGTCCAGGGTAATGAAAGTGGTATGATTCACCTCATTTTTTGTGTATAAACTTTAATAACTATGAAATTTTTAATCAATAACCATTCTATTAGAAGAATTGAACCATATTGATATTAACATTCTTACATTAAACAGAGCCAGAAAACAAAAAAGACATTCAAACTAAATGAAAGAATGACTCATAAGGTTTCCTTGAGTAGAAAACAAAGAAGTTGTCAGAATTGGTCTTTGTTTTGCACCCAAAGTCAATAATAGACATCATTTTTGGAACACTCATTTTGTGGGATTATCATCTCATTTTGCAGCGCTCATGATGAGTATTAACAAAATGATCATCTTGAATAACATTGCAGATTGTATATCATCATCTGTTGTAGAAGATGAAAGGTAGGTAGAAAAATTCTGTAAAGAGCATCACAAAATCACAAGTGAAATCTACTTATCCTTTGACACTTGCTGCCTTTGATATGAAAAGAAAGATTCAGAGGAAAATGGAAAAAAAGTATGTTTGAAAATATGGAATATGAAATGGAAGTTTGGTAAATTAATCTAAAGACTTAAGACTACTAAGAAGACTTTTGTATATGTATACACACACACACACACACACACACACATATATATGCATACATGTATCTATGTATTCTTTTTTTTCCAAAAGAGAGTTGGAATGTGCTGAATTGTAAGCACTGAACCACCTCACAAAAGTGAAATTGACTATAAAATAAAAGAAATGGGTTTCTGATGTGGTAATCATCAACCTCAATAGTTCTGTATGAAGTTAGACTATCAACTATTTAGAATAAAGGTAAAAATAAGCATCATTTTAGAAGAAAGACTAAGGTTGGGAAAATTCTGTGACTTGTCAAAGTAGATGCAAACTTTATTTAACAAGTCACTGATGCTAAAAAAATCAGGCTCAAAATGTTGAATTTCATTATCATCATTTTCTGTAAAAATTTAACTGACATAAGTCACCATTAAGAAAAGGTCAAAAGATCTCAGAAATTGATTTGAATAATAAAACACTAGATCATCTTGCCAAACAGAAATGATAGTAAAATCAACCCTGGTTTAGAATATAAACTGGTTTGTAAAATACTATGCAGGAGGATTGAAGAAGATTATGAGGAGTATAGTCTCACTAAGTAACGAGAACTAGTAGGGGGGAAAAAAGTGTTTCCCTCTCCCAACCAACTCTTAACATAGACAGACTGGATTTCTAGAGGGTGACTGTGACTTCTCCCCTTGTTTTTTCCCCCCCTACTATATTTCATGAATATAGTAGTGGATTATTTTCCTAGTCCTAGTGATGGGCTTCCCCAATGATAATTAAGATAAACCAGTTAAGGTGGAGTTAAGGTAGCAAGGGGTAATTTATTGCACTTCACCCAACCCCTATCCTATGCCAGAAAGTCGAATGTCAGTTATAATTATGGTATTGCCAAATATGATTGAGTTTCCTAAAAATATGGCAGGGTTATCTATTATGTGCTCAGTACTACCCTAGCATAATTGTATGGATGCTATGACATTAAGTCATATTCTCTGCTCCTAAGACTGCAGCTTAACTTGGGTGAGGTATGAGACAATTACATACCAATGGAAAGCTATATAAAAATAGGAAACAACTAATAGTATTTCAGAGAATTTACAAGTCTTTTTGTGTACAAATTAATTTAATTTGAGTTTTACATATCTCTAGAGAAGAGAAGAAAGAAATAGAGAAAAGGAAAGGAGGGGAGAAAAAAGGAGAAGCAATCATAAAGTTAAAAAGAGATGAAGAGAAATAAGACAGAGAGAAAGATTCAGGAGAGAGGCAGTAAAAAGAGACAGATGGATGCACAGAAAGGAAAGAGGGACAGAGAGGAGAGAGTCAAAGAAAGAGTTGACACAGAAAAGGAGATGGAGGGAGGGAGGGAGAGAGAGAGAGAGAGAGAGAGAGAGAGAGAGAGAGAGAGAGAGAGAGAGAGAGAGAGAGAGAGAGAGAGAGAAGGGTGGGAGGGAAGTGGAAGAAGAGGCAAGAAATATTTCTGAATGGTTTTTTTATGGGGGGAAGAAAATAGTGAAAGAAAAAATGAAATATACAATTTCTTGAAAAGTTTCCTATTTCCTTAAGAAAAAGTGATGTACATAATATAATTACTAAGATTGGCCAGGTTGCTTCCATTCTTGGAAGACCAAATTTTTCTTGAGTTTTCTTTCTTTTCCATCTGTGATCGCCCAAAGATCAAAATTTAAGGTATTTGTCTTTCTTATATGATGATTTTCCTCATTTAAATTTATTAAGATTTAAAAAATCAATTAGAAAAGGTTAATCTCATTTTTGTGTGTGTGTGTGTGTGTGTAAAATTGGAAAGGAAATCTGTCAGTTCTACACCTATTATTTTTCTATTTAACAATCTTTAATACCTTCTGAATTATTTCTTTGGGCTACTCATTCTTTTTCCTCTTCAGGATACACTCAAGACAATTTCTATCATGCCTCAAAAATTTATTCATCCTGAAAACTCAATTCAGCCTTGGAATTCACTTGCAAGTACAGTATCCCTCTGTGGCCTCTCCCATTTATCTAAATCTCATCTAAGGAGGGTGCCCAAGTGAGCTATGTCTCATTCCTTTCCAGTCAGTCCTTTGGAATTTCTCTACAATACCTCCTTATCTTCATCTCCTTTTACCATATTACACCTGGCCCCTCCTTATTTCAACTTCTTTAGAATGAACACTTCTTGAAGGCAGAGGCATTTGCTTGTAATCATATTTCCATTAACTACTCAGTGTGTAATATTGTAAGTGCTAAATAAATGCTTATTGATAATCAGTCAAAATAAAGAAAAAAACCCATTTCCACACCCTGAATTTTGAATTATGTACCGACTTCCATAGTTTGTAATGACAGCTGTGATCATTTTCTCATAGAATAATAATAATTAATATTTATTGTGTCTATTATTTTCTAGGTACTGTGATAAGTACTTTACAAATATCTCATTTGAGAAAACCATGGCAGATAGAGATTAAGTTACTAACCCTCTCTAATTAATTTAAAAGAAATTTGATGGTGCCTAGTTTTTGACTCCACCATTTTTGAAGAAGAATTTGAAGGTGAAATTGAAGATGAAATGATTCACCTAATATCACCCAAATAAGAAGTTGAAAGATCGAGTTCTGAACCCAGGAACTCTGACTCTAAATCTGGCTAACTTTGTACTGCATCACATTGCCTCATTGTTGTAGTTTGCTGTTTAATTGTGTTTGATTCTTTGTGACTCCAGTTGGGGATTTTTGGCAAAGATACTACAGTGGTTTCCCATTTCCTTATTTCCTTCACTTTACAGAAAAGGAAAGTGGGGTAAACAGGGTATTCAGCTCATGAGTACCTGAGGCCAGATTTGAGCTCAGATTTTCTTGACTCCATATTGGTCCTCTATTCACTGTATCATCTACTTCCCTCAATTCTCATTATGATAGATAACATAATTTTAGAAAAGTCATCTAAAAGATCCATCCAGCAATGGACTAAATGGGTCGATTTGAGTGTTAATGGAGTCTTTCCTTGGCATTACAGGATTACATCTATGTTAAATTTCAATAGATATATAAAAGTATTACAGAAAAATACATAGTTTAAGAATTAAGATTGAGGAAAATGGTTGGTTATGTTTCTGGTCAATTCATACTGGTAATACAAAAAAGAATGTCTGCCTCTAACATCATTTATTTTCAAAGTATTTCTATTTTAGAGGTCTTTCTTTTCCACATTATTGTCAAGTACTTTGCTTTCTCTTTATATATCAGAGATCATAAAATTTAAAAAAAAGCAGGTAGATGCTTCAAAGTATAGAATGCTAGACTTGAAGTCAGCAATTCAAGTTTAGTCTCAGAAACTTACTAGCTGTGTGACCCTGGGCAAGTCACTTAACCTCTGTTTCCCTCAGTTTCTTCAACTGTAAAATGGGAGAAATAATGGTACCTCCCTCTAAAAGTTGCTGTGAAGACCAAGTAGGCAACGTTTATACAGAGATGTTCACCTCTTTAAGTGAAAGATGCTTTAATATACTATGTAAGTTTAGACTGAAACACTAATACTGAATTGTAATCTCCCTGTTTCTACCACCAGCTGTGACTCTATTACTATAGGCCTTTTTATTGTTTTTATATTTTCAGTGGCAAGAAGGTATGGGTTCTCAGAAGAAATAATAATAACTCACATTTATAGCATACTTTGTGGTTAGGGTGAGGGACCCAAAACTTTATATACATCTCATTTGAGCCTTATCACAACCCTTAAAAGTTAGATGTTATTCATTTTACAGATGAAGAAACTGAGGTTCAGAAAAGTCAAAGGCATTGTCCAGGATCACACAACTTGAGATTATCTAAAGCAAGATTCAAAACTAGTTCTCATCTGACTCTAAATCCAGTAATCCATAAATCTAAATTAAAGACATTAACATTATTTGGAAAAGTCTTTCTTTTATAACATTTTTCACCAGAAGCCACATTGGCCATTGTTGACAGTTTCTGTACTTTGTATTCCTTGGTCAGTTGTGCACATTCCATGCTTAACTTTTATCTTTTGTACATTAGAATGTGGGATAATTCTCAACTCTATCCTTCAGGCTGTAGGCTATTAAAAGGACTTTTATCTTCTACCAAAGGAATGAGGTGCTCGGAATTAGAAGTGATGATGTTGATAGGAACTTTTCTAAAAGTCCAGGGTATTTATCCTTCATGTGGTTCACCTTGATGCCATTTCTTCAGAGTCTGAGAACCTGCAGGAACTGGTTTTGGTTTGTTGTTTAAGGCTTTCAAGTCAACATTCTGCCATTGAGCTGTTTTTACTTATGAGATATTTTTTGGGTTTAATTTATTTCAGGTGCCATTTTTCAAAAAGCCGTCTTTGAGAAGCTACTACTCCCTTTAAAAATATCATCTGTGCCAACAAGAATATTTAAACTTCCTAATAAATATGTAATCCATGCCTAATACATGAAATAAATCCCACTTTAATATGCTATAATTCCTATCATACTTTTTAATTTAAAAAAACCTTTAAATTATCTTTTTAAAATATCTATTAAGAACCTCACTTTTTTAAAAGTCATTATGCTGGATTCTTAAATAAAATTCATTAATTGGTTCTGAAATGGGTATTTTTCCCTCCAGGGAAGAGGAGGGTTGAATTTTGGAATAAGTGATCCATTGGGGTTAGGGGTTGTTGTAAAATTAAATGGTAGTTTAGTGTGAATTGGGTATGGGCAATCATGCATAAGTAGCTCAGGGCAAAAGTTGAAAGAAATCCAGTTACAACCAATGTTTACTTCATTTCTTCAAACTCATCAAAATGAACTAATGTGCTAAATTCACTAGTAATATTCCACCTTCCCTTCTTGTCTTTCAAGGCCCTCTACCGAGTGCCACACTATTTTTATTCTTATCTTATATTACCCACCTTTATTTACTCTATACTTCAGCCAGACTGGGCTATTCTCTCCTCTTGGACACACACACACACACACACAGACACACACACACCCTCTATACCCTTTCTCAAACTGAATTTTTAACCTGAATTCAAAAAGATTTTTTTTCAACAATCCCATAATATTTATTGCACAAGGTGCAATGGAATATCTGGTGAAGAGGGAGAGTTATTACCAACTGGGGGAATTAGAAGATACATCTAAAGGAAGGGAAACATCTAACCTTGGCTTAAAAGAAGAATTAAGGACATATGAACAAGTTTGTTTGCTCTTACATGGCACTATCCCAAATAGAATTTAATACCTCTGCATCACCATCAAATAGGCTGATTTTGAAAATTTACCTTTATTATTAAATTTATTGAATTTTTCCCAACCTTATAAAAGTCATTCATTTGAAAATATATTGTATGCTAGTGATAATTGTAGAATTGTAGGATTGGAAAAGGACTTTGAGATAATCTAATTCAACCTTTTCATTTTATAGATGAGGAAATAGACTGAAATAAGTTAAGAGATTTATCAAATGTCACATTATTAACTAGTGGCAAGACTGAGACAAGAATCTGAGTGTCTTGGCATACTTTCCACAATGTTTTCCCACACACTATGCTTCATTCTAGGAAGGAGACAGGAAGATCTTAATATAGGAATAGATTGGGCAAGAACTATTTTCAATTTTTTTTTTTGCTTTTTTATTCCAGTGTCTGACCTACAGTAGGTACTTAAAAATTACTTATCAAATTCTTATTACTTATTGATTAAATAAGTTCAGCTTCAATCAGTTTCAGGAATTGTGCCCCTAGGTGAGGCATACCATTTTATAAATGTCATAAGATGAGGACAATTTTTCTTTCTTTCTCTTTCCTTTTTCCCTTTTTATTTTCAAATGTATTATTTATTTATTTTAAACATTTTTTAAAAAATTGAATTCCAAATTCTTTCATTCCCTCCCAGCCTTCCCTCACCTATTGAAAAGGTTAGCAAAATTATAGCAATTATACATGGGAAATCATGCAAAATATGTTTTCATATTACCTATATTACAAAAAAGTAAAAGAAAAAAATAAGATAATTATAATTCAATTTATATTCAGGGTTCATAAGTTCTCCTTAAGGAGATGGATAACATTTTTTTTAAATCTTAAGTTCTTTTATCTAGGATCATTGCATTGATCAGAGTAGCCAAGTCTTTCACAGTTGATTATCATGACAACATTGTTGCTACTGTGCGCAATGATCTACAAGTTCTTTTCACTTCACTTTACATCAGTTCATACAGATCTTACTGTTTTTTTCTTAAAACCATTCCCTTATCACTTTTATGGCATAATAAATAGTGCTGCATCACAATCTTGTAATACAACTTGTTCAATTATTCCTCAATTGATGAGCAGCTCCCAAATTTCTAATTCTTTGATATCATAAAAAAGAGGGGTCATGAATAGTTTTGCACATTTAACTCTTTTTCCTTTTTCTTTGATTTCATTGAAGTACAGATCTTGTAGTGGTATTGCTGGGTCAAAGGGAAAAAAAGTTTATAGCCTCTTGGACATAGCACCAAATTTCTCTCCAGAAGGGTTGGTCTAATTTAAAACTTATGCCCTCTGTCTATGTAGATTTCTCCTTCTAACTATCCTAATAATGATAGGGTTCTTAGGAGTTATGTAGTAATCCCATATAGGAATGTAGTTTAAATTGATTAATTATCTTATAATTTTTCTTTGATATTTATCTTTTTATGCTTTTCTTGAATCTTGTGTTTGAATGCTAATTTTTCTACTTAGGTCTGCTTCTCTTATCAGAAATATACAAAAGTCCTCTATTTCATTAAATGTGCATTTTTTTCACCTGAAGGATTATAACTCAGTTTTTCCTGGGTAAGTTATTTTTTGTTATAATCTTAGATCCTTTGGCTTCTGAAATATCAATTCCAGCTCTTCATTCTTAATTTAGAAGCTGCTAAACCCTAAGTTTTCCTGATTGTGATTAGACTGTATTTGTATCATTTCTTTATGGCTATTTGGAATATTTTCTCCTTGACATGGGAGCTTTGGAATTTGACTATAATCCTGTAAGTTTTCCTTTTGGGAGCTTACTCAGGTAGGGATTGGTAGATTCTTTCAATTTCTATTTTTACCTCTGCCTCTCATATTGAGGCAGTTATTCTTGTTGATTTCTCAAAATATGATATCTATGCTCTTTGCTTTAATCATGGTTTTTAGGTTGTCAAATAATTCTAAAATTATCTCTCCTCAATCTGTTTCCCAGGCCATTTGTTTTTCTGATAACATTTCACATTTTCTTCTATTTTTCATTCTTTTGACTTTGTTTTATTATTTCTTGATGTCTCATGAAGTTGTTTTTCTGTTGCTAATTCTAATTTTGTGCCCCAGTTCACTTTAATTTTCTTTTATTTTTTTAATTGGTTTTTTTTTATTACATCTGTTCTGAACTGTTTCATTCCCTTTTTCCTTCCCTATCCCATATTGGAGAAGGTTACCATTTGACAATAAGTATAAATGTAAAACCATACTAGGCATACTTCTGCTTATCAGTTCTTTCTCCAGAGATAGATAGAATCTTCCTTTACATGTCCTTTGTGGTTGATTTGAGTTTTTATAATACTTAGAATAGCTTAGTTATTGACAGCTTTTCTTCAGATAATATTGCTGTGACAATGTTCTCATGCTTCTGCATATTGCAGTCTTCATTATTTCATGCATATCTCTCCATGTGTTTCTAAATTCAACTTACTTATAATTTCTTACAGTAGTTTCACTTCTTTACAGCAGTATTCCATCATAATCATATATCCCAGTTTATTAATCCATTCCCCAGTGATGGGCATCCCTTCAATTCCAGTTTTGTGCTACCACGAAGACAGTTCCCTCATAATAATAGTTCTGAATCAAAGGGTATATGATCTTTGGGAATAATTCTAGATTGCTCTCCAAAATGTTGAATCAGTTCACAGTTCCACCAGTAATATGTTAATATTCCAATTTTTCCACATCCCCTTTAATATTTGTCATTTTCCCTTCTATCATTTTAGCCAATATGATAAAGTATGGGAGGATATCTCAAAGTTATTTTAATTTTCTTTTTTTCCTAATCAATAGTGATTGAGGATTTTTGCATATGGCTATATATGCTTACATGTAGCTATATCTATGTATGTATACATATATCCATATCCATATCTATCATACACACACACACACACACACACACACACACACACACACACACACACACACATATATATACTATTTCTTCATTAAAAACTGCCTATTCATATCCTTTGACCATTATCAATTGTAGACTCAAATTTTAATATGTCAGAATTCTCTCTATATTTGAGATATGGGGCAAAGTTATTTAGAATTTTACTCTGCCCACTCCCCAATTTTCTGCTTTCCTTCTAATCTTGGCTACATTTTTATTTGAACAAACCCTTTTAAATTTAATATAATAAAAATATACATTTTATATCTCACAAAGTTTTTCTCTTATTTATTCATAAATTCTTCTGTACATAAATCTAATAGGAAATGTGTTTCGTGTTCTTCTAGTTTACTTTTGATATCTAGGTCACATATCCATTTTGACCTTATTATGGTATAAGATATTGGTCTATACCCAATTTCTGCTTGACTGCTTTTCAGTTTTCCCAATGATATTTTGAAATAGTGAATTCTTATCTCAAATGCTCAAATCTTTATATTTATTAAACATAAGATTACTATAATAACTTACTACTGTGTATTGTATGTCTAATCTGTTCCCCCTTTCCAATACTTATTTAGTACCAGATACCTTTAATAGTTCCTGGTTTAAAATATAGTTTAAAATTTGGTATTGCTTAACCTTCTTTACATTTATTTTTCATTAATCCCTTTTATATTTTTGAACTTTTTTCTTTCAAATGAATTATTATTTTTCTAGCTCAATAGAATAGTTTTTTTATTATTTAATTGGTGTGACATTGATAATAAGTAGATTAGTTTAAGTAGAATTGCCATTTTTATTATACTGACTCTGTCTACCTAATGAGCAAGTAATTTCCAATTATTTACATCTGAATTTATTTGTATAAAAATATTTTAAAATTATATTATTATAGTTCCTGCATTTGTCTGTCTTGACAGGTATCCTCCCAGGTATTTTATGCTGTCTACAATTATTTTAAATGGAGTATTTCTTACAATTGCTTCTTAGAGGGTTTTATAGATTTTATATAAAAATGATAATAATTTATGTAGATTTATTTCATATCCTGCTACTTTGCTAAAATTATTTCAATCAACTTTTTAGTTGAATCTCTAAGATTTTCCAAAGATCATCATGTCATCTCCAAAAAGAGAATTACCCCATTTCTAATTCTGATTTCTTAAATTTCTTTTTCTTCTATTGCTGTAGATAGCATTCCTAATACTATATTGAATAGGTTGGTGATAATGGGCATCCTTGTTTCATTTCTGATCTTATTAGAGAGGCTTCTAATCTATCCCCATTATAAATAATGCTTGCTCATGAGTTTAGTTAGATGCTTCTTTTCATTTTTGAAAGGAAAAATCCATTGATATCCATGCTTTCAAATGTTTTTAATAGAAATGAGTATTGCATTTTGTCAATAACTTATTCTGTACTTATTGGTAAAAATCACATGATTTTGTTACTTTTGTAATCAGTTATCTTAATAGTTTTCATTTTGTTAACTCCCTGAATTTTGGTATAAATCTTATTTGATTACAATGTAAAATCTCTGTGATATATTATCATAGTCTAGCTAGTAATTTATTTAGAATTTTTGCATCCATATTCATTTCAATTCTAATTTTCAATTATAATTTTAAAGGAATTATTTACTCCAGTGAATTTCTATACCTTTTTTTCCATTTGACTAATTCTGTTTTTTAAATAATTCTTTTCTTCAGTGAATTTTTTTTTGCCAATTCCAGTTAAGGTATTTTCTTTCAGTATTTTCTTTGCCTCTTTAACAAGAATTTAATTCTCTTTTCATAATTTTTTACCTTACTCATTTCTTTCCTCAATTTTCCTTTTACTCTTTTTATCCCTTTCTTTAATTTGTTCAGTAATTCTTGTTGGCTTCAGGTTCAATTAGCATTTTTCTTTGAGCCTTTGCTTGTCACTGTTTCCACTCTGTAGTCTTCTACATTTATGTCTTGGTCTTCCCTATCACTGTGATAGTTTTTTAGGGTCATTCATTTTTGTTACTATTTTCTAATTTTCTAGGCTATGTCTTGACTTTGAATTTTATGTTAAAGTTGGGTACTCCTCATGGGAAGGCACTGTCCCAAGCTTCAGGCTTTTTTTTGTATCACTATTTTCAAAGCTAGTTCTGGGAGGTCTTCAAGTTTTTGTTACTTCCAAGATGGTATGATCCTGGGAGATTTGTGGTCACCAATCTCCTAGTCTGCAGTCTTGTCTTTATCCAGGAAGGGTCTCTGCTCCCCTGCAGCTACAAATTCAAGCATTCCTCTTTACCCTATAATTGTGACCAGATTCCCTTATCTGCATCCTCAAGTGCTAGTGCTCCTCTTTGACTTGGAACTGTGATTAGAGCCCTTGGGCTGTTTTGATCAACTACAAGCCCTCCTCTCTGCACTGGAACTGTGACCCAGAACTGTTTATGAGCAATAGAATTACCAATCAACATTAGCTGTATTCAGTGCCAAAAAAAGTCTTCTGTGATCTCTTTCTGACCGGCTTTTTCTGGGCTAAAAGCTATTGAAATTGTTTTTATACAACTATTGTGCTTTGGGTCAGTACCTGCCTTGGGATCATAGACCTCTAATGCCTTTAGCTGGAAAAATATCTCACACAGACCTTGTGTTGTCTTTGTTTTGAGGAGTTATTTTAAAATTGTTTGGAGGGAAATATTGAGAGAGTTAAGATTGGTGGCTGCCTATCTCTGCCATATTAGCTCTGCTCTCTCTGGTGAGGACAATTACACATTATTGTTAGGGGAAAAAAATCCAGTACAAGCAAATGTCCTTTTGACAGTGATTTGATAATATCCTCTTCATATAAAAAAGATAAGATATTAGTGGCTTCTTCACAACTATCCAAAGAAATGGTTTAATTATAGAAAGCAAAGTCTGGTGAATGTATTCTCTGACATAAAATCAGACCTTTTGCTTTGATATAAAAATGTGTGGACCCTAGAAACACATCCATCATTTCATACCCTTACCTACTTTGTTTTGGTGAGAGGGATTTTACTGGTAGATTGTTATTGAATATTATAAAGCATATATATATATATATATAGCATATATTAACATAATGCAGATATCTAGACATTTCAGCAAATCAAAAATCAATGATCAATAGCAATCCTATTCCCTTAATCCCTGAAATATCATTACCTTTCATCCCCTTAATAATATATTCTCATTAGGAATTGCTGTGGAAGGAAAAAAAACACAAATTCAGCTATTGGAAACTAGTATCCTGATGAGCACTCACTGAACTTGACTAGGTCCTCACCAGCATACTGGTCACCAATAAATGAATCTGAGCTCAGATCCCATTTCCGGCACACATATGAATTTTGGTAAATCATTTAAGTCTCTGGGTCTTAGTTTCTTCATCGGTAAAGTGAATGAATTTGATTAGATGATCCCTACATTACCTTCCAATTCTAGGTCATTAATTCAATAATTATCTATTTTTGTCTATTGCATTGCTTAGGAGTGAGTCATTTTTATAATTTAAGGCATCTGAAAGCTTGGAACCAGAAATGCTTCTGTATAGAAAAAAAAGGGAGACTTTTTAAGAATAATTTACATAGGGAGCAGCTAGGTGACACAGTGGATAGAGCACTGGCCCTGGAGTCAGACCTGAGTTCAAATCTAGCCTCAGGCACTTAATAGTTACCTAGCTGTGGGCAAGTCACTTAACCCTATCGTCTTGCAAAAACTAAAAAAAAAAAATTTACATAGATTAATTTATACAAATTCTATTTGGATATGTCAATATACATGGGTCAGAAGTTCTAAAAATGTGGATTGAACTGAATCTAGTAAAGAAAGTCAAGGAAAACAAGAGGAACTATGGATGTTAAGCCTGGAGCAGAGAAGACTTGAGAGACATCATAGCTTTCTTCAAGAGTTTCAAGGGTTGTCATGTGGAAAAAAAGCATTAGATTTATTTTGCTTAGTACAAGGGAGCAGATTTAGGAGTAAATGATAGAAGTCACAGGGGTAACACATTTAAGTTTAATGTAAGCAAAAATGTAATTATTCAAACTAAAATGAAATGGGCTACCTGGGGAGGTAGCTTACTCCCGCTTCATTGGAAGTTTTCAACATAAATCAGCATGATCACTTGTCAGGTACATGGGACTAGGGACTCTCATTTCTAGTTTAGGGATGAATTAGAAAATATAATCTTTAAGGTCTTTTCCAACTCTGTGATTGCATCTAGATTCTAGAGCATGATTGGGAAACATTGTTTCTTAACTGATTTCTTACCTATGGGATTGCTCCCCAGAGGGCGCCAGAACTTTGTTTGACTTTCAATCCTTGTATATGTTGAACCATAGGCTAAGTATTAGGGAGCTGGATTATGCTATCAAAGGACTATTTCCTTGTAAGAGATTTTATCCAGAAATAAAATTAGGTCTGAGAGATCTCTAAGGTAACTTAATCATGCAGTAACTCTACCTTGTTAGGTCTAGGTCATCTATCAGATACCAAATGTTCATTCATAAAAACATTGCATATGTTTGTATAGTTCTTTATATAGTCTTGATTTTTTTAAATAATAAAATGGTTTCTATGTATCATTATATTTGATTTCCCCAACAGTTCTGTGAGATAGCTAGTGCATATACATTTCACAGATAAAAAAAACTAGTTTGGTAGGTTCCGCCAGGCTTTTGATCCACTGGAATAATTTTGAGAAGGACATCTCCCTGCCACAGGGAGATAGATAAGTAGGAATTGAGTGGAGGTTCCATTGACATAAATTTAATTTTCTGCAAAAATGTTAATGCAATATGACCTCAACCCAAAACAGATTCAGAGCTGCCTAACAGACTTTCTACATCACATCGGAAAACTTAGGATGACATTCCCTGAAGTCTTTCTCTGAGACTGAGATTCCATGTTTGTGGGGAAAAGGTTAGAGACAATTCATTTTAGAAATGTCATATAGTTCAACATAGAATGTAATTTAAAAAAAATTTCCCTGTGGACAAATGATATATTTAGAAGTTCAGAGTCTTGAGAAATAAGTAAACAATTGAAATCTTTAGGAGAAAGTCTAATGGAGTTTACTCAATGTTGTGGATTTCCACAGTAGGATTATTCAGCTCCTCCTGTGGAGTTAATCAGCAGTTGAAAATTAAAAATACGTCATTACCATAATTATATTAGCATTCAAAGAAGATCACACAGCTAGCTGCTTGGAAGATATACTACCAAAAAAAGCTGGATATTTTGAATCCAATCCAGTATTATTCTTCATAACATAGTTTCCTTGTTGACAATTCTATGAACCAACTCGTGGTTTAAAAGAGGAACTCTCCATTACATATGAAGACATTACAATTTAAAGAATATTTGCTCAGGACTGTGAGGGTAAATGCTACCACCCTCTTTCGGAAAAAAGAAGGGTACTGCTGACATACTTTTAAGTTTAATCTGCATCATTTAGCATTTTCTCTGTCATTTCCTATTCTCAATCTGGCCCCTACCTACTTTAACAGACTCTTACTTTTTTCTATCTTCAATATATTTTACAATCCCGCCACAATGAATATTCCTCACTAAATCTTTGTTTTTTCCCATAAGACTAACCAACCAACAAAACAATAAATCAAACCCCAATTTGTACTGATTTCTGAGACGTAAATGCTCACTTGATTGTTTGTTTAGTATTGTTTATTTTCCTAGTAGAAATAGGATATGCTTAACCGTTCATAAAATTTTAACTCTTTATTGATGCATGTTCTATAGATTTGTGAGACTGGGCCAGATATAAAAAAATAAAATTAAATAAGAATAAATGTTGTATGTCATATTTAGGTTAAAAAAGGTTAGGTCCACGGGTTTTTTTCTTTTGTTTTTTGTTTTTTTGGGTTTTTTTTTTTTTTTGCTAGGCAATGGGGTTAAGTGGCTTGCCCAAGGCCACACAACTAGGTAATTATTAAGTGTCTGAGCCAGACACCAGGTACTCCTGACTCCAGGGCCAGTGCTTTATCCATTATGCCACCTAGCCTCCCCTCCATAGGTTTAAAATGAAAGAACTTTACCACCATTCAATTGAAAAACAATTGTGGATGCTAGAGGACTACAAGCTTAATGTGCATCAATTGTGTGACATGGTACCCAAGCAAGCTTGCCCAGAGTAGATATTTAATTAGTGTTGGATGAATTGAACTAAGGTTATAACATTCAAGACAAAGGAAGGGAATGCTAATGTATTCTGCTTTGGTCAGATGATACCTAGACTATTGTGTTTAGGCCTGGATGGCACATCTTAGAAAGGACATTGAAAAGCTGAAGAGTTTCAAGAAGAAAAATCCAGGAAAATGAAGAGTCTCAAATTCATGTCATCTGAGGGTGAACTAAAGGAAAGAAGGAAGATAGAAAGGAAGGAAAGACAGAAGGAAGGGGGAAAAGGAAGAAAGGAAGGAAAGAAAGAAGGAAAAAGGAAGGGAGGAAGGAAAGGAAGAAGGAAGAAAAAGAAGGATGGAAAGGAAAAGAAGGAAACAAAGGACAGAAGAAAGGAAAGAAGGAAGCAAGGAAGAAAAAAGGAAGGAAAGGAGAAAAAAGAAGAAACGGAAACAAAGACAGAAGGAAGAAAGCAAAGAAAGAAGGAAGCAAGAAGGAAAAAAGGAAGGAAGGAAAGAAGAAAGGAAAATAGGGAGGAAAGAAAAAAGGAAGCAAAGAAGGAAGGAATAAAGGAAAGAAAGAAGGAAGGAAAGAACAAATGAAGGAGAGAAGGAAGGGAGGGAAAAATAAGGAAGCAAGGAGGGAAAGAAGGAAAGAAGATAGGAAGTAAGGAAAGAAAGAGGTATTTTTTTAAGCTTTTTTATGTGCTGGGCACTGTGTTAGCTGTGTTACAAATATTAGCTCATTTGATAATTTGAGCATGATTTGAATCTTCAAACACTTTAAGGGCTCTCATGGATGCATGATTAGAATTATTGTGAGTGACCACAGACTGGCAGAAACAGGGAAAATTTCCTTATTAAAAAAATCTACAAACTAGGAATGAGTTGCCTTGGAAGGTAGTAGATTTCTCTTTAGAATTTTCAAGAAAAAACTGATGGTCCCTTCTCAGTCCTGATGTAGAAAGGATCCTTGGCCAAGTATAAGTTGGGTTAAATGATCTCTTAGGTCCCTCCCAACTCTTGAAATTCTTGATTCAATAATTTCTGGGTGGAATAATTAATGGTAATAATATGACAAAATAATAAAAATAACTAATGATATGAAAGCAATAATAATAAAACATTATAATAACTCACATTTATATAGCCCTTGAAGGTTTATAAAATGCTTCATTTATGTTATATCATTTGAATCTCACAATAACCCTGTGTGTGAGGTGCTGTTATTATGCCCATTTTATGGATGAGGAAATTGAGACTGAGAATAAAACTAATTGATCCATAAAAGTTGCCATAATTATATCAACCTTCTGAGAATATATAGCATAGCCATAGCAGAAGATAAATTTGTAGAAAATCACCCTTTTCCTCCTGTCAGACCTATTCTATTAATAACTTTTAAGGGTTATAATTGCATTAGTGATATAATAATACCTATTTATTATTCTAAAAAGCACAATTTAAAGTATGATCCATGATCACAGTTCATTCCACAGTCATCTCATCACTATCTACCTTGCTATTGGAACCATAAGCCATGCCCTAGAAGAAGAGCCCCCTGTAATCCCAGCCCATGACCTTGATGCCTAATTGATGGTTACCTTGATCACCACTGTATCTAGACCTAATTCTTTCTCCCCAACCTTTTTGTAGTCAGGTTCCATTCAACCTCCCTGTAACTTTCCAAACCAAAATATTCTTCCTTATCCATGACTACTATATGCATCATTTCCCCCTTTAAAATGTAAGCTTTCCCAGGACAGGGATTGCTTTTGCAATAATTAAAAATTGTAATAGTCGAAGCACTTAGCTGTGTTTGATACAGAGTAAGTAATTAGTAAGTGGGTCCACAATGATTCATTCATTTATACACTTCTTTCATTTTTCATGATACAGTAAATAGTAAGAACGCTATCTCTGGAAGCAAAGGACCTAAGTTAAAATCTTTCCTCTCCTGATTGCTACCTGTGAGCATGGGGTAAATCACTTAATGTTCTTGGGTCTCAGTTTCTTCATTTATAATATTAATCTTGATGTTTTTTGAGGTTCTTTCCATGTCTAACTCTGTATCTCTTTCAGGCTTTTCACTTCAGGACCTTGAACCACAACTCATCCCATTTCATTTCAGGCATGAGACCAAATAGGATCATAGAATTAGAGTCAGAAGGGGCTCCATAAACCATCTAATCATCCCCTTTTCTTTTATAATTGAAGCAACTTCTCTATGGTAATATAGGTAGTGGACATTAGTCAGGATTAGAACTTTAGTCCTCTGATGTCAGCCAAAAGTCTGGTCTTTTCACTTTGCAAGCTTGCCTCTCAACACGGTTACTTATTGTTGTAAGTTGACTGTTCCATAGATTTGTGAGACTGGGCCAGATATAAAAAAACAAAATTAAATAGGAATATATGTTGTATCTCATATTTAGGTTAAAAAAAAGCTCCACGGGTTTAAAATGAAAGAGATTTGGCCTTACCACCATTCAACTGAAAAGCAACTGTGGATGCTAGAGGACTACAAGCTTAATGTGCATCTATATTCATGAAATCTTAGGATTTCTGACAAGATTTGTGTGATGAGGGAAACAATTATTAGAAAAATAGCTGGACTGGTCTTAATGGGTAACCCCAACTCTGGAAACCTGATACATGAACTAGAAGAAACGGGGGTCATAAACTTCCCTAAGGCAAATATCTGATAGTCCATCATTGGTAGAGAAAACAAGAAATAATTCATTGCCACAAGAGAATAAATGGAACAAGAATTTGAACTCTTTTCCCTTGGTCGTCTAGTACATCCCAAGGAACAAGATGTCAGTTATCTTTTAGGTAATTTTGTTTATTTTCTGTTTTATTGTTTATGATTATTGCTTATAAATTGAAGAAAGGTTAGATGAGCATTTAAGGACAAATGTTAACTTAATTTCATACATCATTAGTCTCCTGGGGATAATACATAAACTAGGATTACAAAGGTCTTTCCATGGACTTCCTGAAACAAGAAGCAGTAATTGAAGAGCCCTTCTGGACAGCTATGATTGGATTCCATGCTATTCCCTGATGCCTTTTCCCCTGGAATGAACAGAAAGTACATACTGACCCTGATAGTTGAATTAAACAAAAAGAGAGACATATAAAAGGACATCGGGCAAGAGGTGAGGAGATGAAAAAGATTAAACATTTAAAAATGATGGTAATAGAAATTAGAACATAGTGTACCTTGACATCAAGAGGGGACATCCATTCACAGTTCAGCAGACATTTATTAGACACCTATTATATGCAAAGTATTCTGACTAAACTTGAACATAAAGATGAACAATTAACTCCTAGCTTCAGGAAGTTTTTGGTCTAATGGCAGTGTTATGACATGTTGTGATGTTAAGTAGGCTAAGACAAAGACAAAGAAAGAGTCATATAATAAGCTATAAAAAAGTGTGAATATTGCACCTGGAATAAGACTGGAGTATGAATTCTTCTTTGGCAATTAGTAGCCACATGGAAAAGTCTCAAACTTTCTTTATTGGCAACGTGATGGTGATAATATTTATGTTCCACATCACCAGGGTAGTGGGAGGAATGCTTTGCAATTCTAAAGTTCTTTAGAAATATTAATCATACAAACTTAAAAGATTTAAGATATCTCATCAATAAAATAATCAACCACAACCTCAATCATTTGACAGTGAAGAAGATTACTCAACTAACAGAGAAGTGATAGATTCAGGGTAAAAAAAGACATTTATTTTTGGACTTGACCAATGTGCAATTTTGTTTTCTTGACTATGACTATTTATTACAAATTTGTTATTTTTTTAATGAGGGTGGGTGAAAGGGATAGAGAATAGATTTTTGTTAACTAAAATAATGAAGGAAAGATAATAGAAATGTGAATTGGAGTTACAGTTCCATTCTGGTCACAATGGGTCAAATGATTTGGGGCTTAGGAAATAAAGAATCACATTTTAGAGTTGGCAAATGTCTCTGTGGTCATAAATTCTAACCCATGACTGGAAGATAGCCCCCCCCTCCCCAAAGTATGTCTAATAGTTTTTCAACCTATCTTTACTAACAGACCTCTAATGAGAAAGATGAACTTCAATGAGGGGGAAAAACCACCCATCTATTTCCTGAGATAGCCCAGTCTAGTATCAAATAGTTCTAAGTTTTAGGAACTGAAATGAAAGTTTAGCAAATAAGTTTGTTGAAGGTAGGGAGTGGTTTATTTTTGTCTTTGTATTCTTTGTACTTGGCACCATCATCACACTAGATACCTGACTTATATAAGTAAGAAATACCTGGTGCTTAACAAGATTCATAGTGAATTTAATTGATTTATCTCTTAAATCCTATAAACATGTTATATCTATATTATATATTGTGTTTTTTCCCCTTAGTCTTTGCAACTTCTGGCCTGTGCTCCTAGTTTCCAAACAGAAAAAACCCCCAAAACCCATTCTAGGTGAAAGTTCTTCAAGTAGTTAATAAGTCTGTCTGTCCCACCCAATCCAATGAAACTGAAGGTCACACAATAGTATGTAGCAGATCATGAATGTGAACCCTTCAAATCCTTGAATTCAAAAATTTAACAATTTCTCCAATTTATCAGTTTTAGGGTTTTCAAGAGTCTTCATCTAAGATTTTTTCTTTTTTTTAAAAAATTTATTTATTTCATCCATATGCACCTATATATTTTTAAGTTACAAAATCTCTTTCCACCCTCACTTCCCGCCCCACTCCCCTCAGCGGAGAACAATCAGATTGGCATTGCACATACATATTTTGATAAATATGTTTATTTACAGATTAGTTATTTTCCATATGAGGGATTAGGATTAAAAGAAAGAGATACATAGTAGATAATTTTTTATAAAGTGTTCATCAGATTCTTAAGGGTTGTTTTTTGGTATGTTTTGTTTTGATTTGTTTTTCTCCTAGCTCTCTGGACTGCTGAGAGGAGCTGCTTCCATCAAGGCTGTTCATTTCACAATGTTGTTGTTGATGTACATTGTTCTCTTGGTTCTGCTGCCTTCATTCAGCATCAGATCCCATAAGTCATTCCATGCTTCTCTAGGGTCTGACCATTTATGGTTTCTTATAGAACAATAGTATTCCGTAGTATTCATGTACCATAATTTGTTTAGCCATTCTCCAACTTATAGACATCCCCTCAAAAGAGCTGCTATAAATATTTTGGAATTTAGGACTTTTCCCTTTTTCTGTTTCTTCTGGATATGGACCTAGAATTGGAATTGTTGGGTCAAAGGGTATGAACAGTTTTATTGCTCTTTGGCCATAGCTCCATATTGCTCTCCAGAAAGGTTTAGACTCATTCACAACTCCCATCTAAGACTGTTTGAATAAAATTAGAAAATAAAAGAATCATCATGTGCCACAGATATTCCATATACTAATTTGTTTGTGTGTTAATTTATTTGGGGGGGTGAAAATAAATCTGTCTCATGACTGCATAGCCAAGTCAATAAGCCTGTATTAAAAGCCAGGCATAGGGCATTACATGGACCATTCAGAAAAGAATTTGAGTCCCATGGGACCTTAAATAGGCAATCAAGAAGTCAGAATCTCATGGGAACCTGTCAGTATTCTTTCTATTTGGGCAAAGATTGAGTTCACCAAAATTCATCACTGAATCTGCATTGCAATGAAGAAAGATAAATTAGACTATTAATTTAAAAACACACCAGGAAAACAACACAGGAAAACTCAACAGTTTTCTGTCTTTTTATTTTCAATACTCACCCCTTTGAGAAAGAGGATCTTTATTATTAGAGTTCTTTTAAGAATTTCAGGAAAATAGAAAGTACCTAACCATAATTGCTCAGTGTGACATCATCTATACATTCTACATTTGCCCAGTTTAAATAAGAAAGACACTAAAAAACCTTTAGTAGAAATATAATTTTTATTAACATTAGTGAGAAATTGATGCTTAAAACTGATATTGCTTTTTTTTTCTATTTCCAGTTTTGAGTAGCATTCTTGAAATCGTTAAATGGATTTGTGATCTCATAGATTTGGAATTTCCCTCCAGTGATGCAGATCAGAACCTTTCCACACCTGTCCTATTCTTTGTGACTCTTAACCATGTTCTTCCTTAAGTTCATTATAAGCAAAATATAGTGGGATGAATATCATTCCACTTTATATACACTATGTCCCTAGACTAAAATCACATTAACATTTTTGGTACTCATATTATTATTATAAGATAAATAGCTCATATGTATTTTATCATCTTATACAATAGTCTGGTTCAATACAGAGGTCAGATATCACTTTCACTGTATGAAGGCCAGGATCAAAAAAATCTTTCCTGAGTTTATAAAACTTATTGTAGTAAAGCAACATTGCTACTTTTTCCAAAAGACTGCACACTTTTTACTATAATTGTCATACTTGAATTTCTTTGACAACACAAACCAAAGTTCCCCTCCTCATCAATCCATTCCTGTGGTGGATTGTCATAGGATAACCTATTTTCCTTTTCTTTTATAAAGGTAAACAATGGAGGCAGCCTTGATCTTCTGGGGGAAACATCTTTTTGCCTAATAGTAAAATCATGATCATAGTTTCTTTGTCAGCACAAGCCAAAGTTGATCAAGATGACTGACCAATTTCATTCTCTATAAATTGGCATGAAAGCCCTATTGTTATAACTAGCATGGGTAGAAAATACTTATCTAAGACACAAATACAAACTAGAGAAAAATCTGCAATTGACTATTTCCTCATACTGAATCTATTTTGTGAAATTGAAGTCCGTGAGTCAGTATTAGATAGTGAAATTTTGAGGTTAGTTAATGTTGGTATGAATTTTGTTGCCTTCAATAGTATACTTATTATTAACTATGGTTCATATCTGACTTTGCAGTGATTCCTCCTCTGATCCAGGAACCATTTCCCCCCCTAAATTTGTGTCCTAGTGAGGACTGAGGCAACAGCCTGTGAATACACAGATTTATACTGCTTTCCTTTCCATGAGTTTTTAAAAAGTAAGTGATTAAAATATATTACTCAGTATTCAAATACTTAAATTGACCTGTGTTCCTATTGATTTGGAATTCCCCTCCAATAATGTAGAATTGTAGATCATTGTCCATTCATGCCTGTCTATTTTTGGGATCTTTTTCCCCACATCCTTCTGTAAGTGATATTTATCCACCTTGCTGGAAATCTCTCTTTCTCTCCCCCTCTTTCTCTCTGTCTCTTTCTCCTTCTCTCTATATTCCTCTGTCTCTCTCTGTCTCTCTCGGTCTCTCTGTCTCTCTTTCTGTCTCTCTGTCTCTATCTCTCTGTCTCTGTCTCTGTCTCTCTGTCTCTGTCTTTCTCTCTCTCTCTGTCTCTCTCTCTCAAGAACATGATGTTCCATTGCAACTCTCTTACTGTGCCTTTTTTTCTTTCATTCTTAGCACATGACAGGCCTATCTTCTTTTATCTTACATTTTTCTTTATAATCTCTTTGAACTCTTTTTCTTTGAAGTTCTTCATTGGTCATATGTTCTATTACATCTACCAGGAATCTTTGCATTTCCCAAGCATGACATTCTTTCAAAAATTCTTTTGAGACTATTGTCTTCAACATTTTTCTGTAGTAAGATCAAAATCAGTAGAAAATGTGTGATGTCAGTAAACAGAGCCACCAATACAACTTTCTATAAAAAAATTTTAGATCCCTTTCTGAGAAATACTTCCCTGCAAACTGGAATGAAAGAAAAATATTCAATCTCACAATATTATCCAATTAATTATGTGCAATTTTGTTAAAGCATTTTTTAAGTCAGGTATAGCATAAATGAATGGTCAGTATTAAGCCTTTATGAAGTGGAGAGTCAGGAACCTGACATTGTATGACCTAAATTTGAATTCTGGCAATGCCTCTACTTGTGTGACTTTAGGTAAGTCACTTTATTATATGTGAATTATTATCTCTGAAATGATGTGTTGAACTAGGTAACCTGGGCAGACCATTAAGTTTTGGATCTATATAACTGAAAATTTTATACTAGGTCTTTGCTATTTCATCCTTTATTATTATGTATTTGGGTGGATTATGGATCAAAGCATGTCACTCAAATGTTGAATGATTAAACAGGATTAAGCATATGGGCAGACAGAAGAGTTGATGTGCCTGATGTTCACTGAAAAATTCCCCCTTACCTTTCAAGTATGTACTTTATTACTCTATGAAATGTCTCAATTCTACTTTTAGAAATTCAGACCTTTAGGCAATGGTGTACTGTTGTCTACACACACCCACATATCCACATCCATATCCACACATTTTTATGCACACTCATATACACACAGACACCTCACATTCATATAGAAATGTATACATATATGGATATATATATATATATATATATATATATATATATGCACACACACATTCTCTCTCTCTCTCTCTCTCTCTCTCTCTCTCTCTCTCTCTCTCTCTCTCTCTCTCTTTTCTATTTTCTTTACACTATCTCTCTCCCACTCATTAAGTCCATGCTATATAGTAGGCACTGTGTGAAGTACTTAGATGAAGCTAGGTGATATGATGGCTAGAACACTGGACCTGGAATCAAGAAGACCTGAGTTCAAATTTTGCCTCAGACATTTACTGTGTGACCCTATGTGTCCCTCCCTCTTTCCCTCACTTTCTCTCTCTCTCTTTCTCTTTTTCTTTCTTTCTCTTTCTTTCTCTTCTCTCTCTCTTTCCTTCTTTCTTCCTTTTCTCTCTCTGTCACTTCCTTCCTTCCTTCCTTCCTTCCTTCCTTCCTTCCTTCCTTCCTTCCTTCCTTCCTTCCTTCCTTCCTTCTACACAGAGGTAGCAATTGAGATACTGGAATGGATGAGACAAGTGAGGGGGAAAAATTACAGAAGCTGAGAGAGGAGAAAGTAAAAAGAAAGAGAAGATGGTTTAAACTGTCAGATGAATCAGGAAGGTCAGGGAAGCAAGGAAGGACCCCCCCAATATATTTCACATTAATGAACCTTAATATACTTAGTACCCATTCCTTGTTCTTTAAAATTATTATAGGTAAATCTACAAGAATAAATAATATTTAAAATATGAATCTAAATTATAAGTAATGTCATACAAAATTTTATTTTGCTTTGGAGCATAGACTGGCCCAAAAATGCTTTCTCTGGAATGAATTAACATAGTTTAACATTAGTATTTGTGAAAGGTGCTATGTATGAAGTTTTTTAAAAGAGCTTTATAAAATTTCATGGATTTAAATTAAATCTAGTTATAAAACTAACAGTTTTTTCCAACAAAATTCAATAAGGAAATTTAAATTAGAACAGAAGCATTATCTGAAGGATTTTGCTAATTTTAATAATGCTACATCATTATTAGGGAAAAGTTCAAGTTGCTCTGAAAATGAAAATAATGTTTTATGAGGACAGAAACATCCAGACTCTTTTTATTTACACTATTATGTAGTGAATTAATCTTTTGTCCCATCTTAGAGGACTACAAAGACTTAAGATGCTTGAAATATTGAAGTAATTTTAAAAACACATTGTGGATTCAGACATCCTTTGAGAGATCAATTCGCTATAAAATGAGCCAACAAAGTAAATGCATGACTTATCTTGAATGTAGTTTTATTTCTATGGCAAAGTTAAGGAGCACTTTGTACTTTTCCATTCTGGTTTCAAAGTGCTAAATTCTCCTTTAAAAGTGGAAAATTCCCAATTTCTTCTGAGAGCTTCCTTTGTGATTAGGAAAATAAAAGTGATAGTTTGGGGAAATCATTGTTGCATGATTTATTGGTAGAAAGTGATGAGATTTTTTTCAATAGCATAGATTAGTATAACACATCAAAATAAGCAATGGAACAAGAGTGCCTTTTTGAACAGTTTCTTACAATTTTTTATATTGTCAATCTGTGGGGGTTATTTGTCAACATAATTATACTGGAGAATTTTGTATTGTTGACTTAAGAGTTTTTTAAGTCATAGTTGCATTTACTAAGTTTATTCAAATAGGAGGTATTAAGGGTGGCAAATAGGAAAATTTTTATATTTCTCTTCCCACATCTTTCTTTGTCATCCCATTTCAGTTGTTATCCTCTTTGTCTTTTTCCTCAGCCCCTAAACCCAATATATATTTTTTTCAGAAGCATGAACTATATCTACAGGTATTTATTCTCAGGCATCTCAACTAATACTGCTTAGATTAGATTGTTCCAAGGGGTTTTCCTATTCTATGAATATTTATATCATAATTTAAGCCTCTCAAAGATGCCAAAAATTTTCACAACTAAAAGGAATGAATATGTAATGGTGGAATTTCAGTGTATTTGATAGGGTAGACTTGCAAGTGACATATGATAGACTGATTAAAGAAAGAATGATAGAGCTGTTAATTAATTTAAAAATGAACTTAGAAGACTATCAATAGATCGAGCAATTAATGAGTATTTGTTGACCAATGATTATGTATTAGTCATTGAGTTAAATGTTGGGATGCAAAAACTCCCAAAATAAACAAACAATAAATAATAATCATTTAGAGAGCTTACACTCTAATGGAAAGAAAACATGTACTTAATATAAGATAAAAAGGACACTAACCAAGTAGCTACAAGGCAACTTTAGAGATGGAAAATATTAGCAGCTGTGTTTGGGACTGGGCTGGGCACTGGAGGGGGATATCATAAAAGTTTTCTGAAGACACAGATCCAAAATAGATCAGTTTGAGAGCCAAATTGACCTATACAGAATTTTTAAAAAAGCCCATATAATAGAATGCCTCATTAGTTACACATTAAGGATGAAATTAATGGAAAATTTACTTGTTGACTGAGAAAAATCAGAAAACATAGTATATTAGAAAAGGTACCGGATATGGAGCCAAAAGGTATGACTTCCAATCCCATCTTCCACCATATAAGATTCCATCATTTAACTTTGCTAAAATTCAATTTTCTCATCTATAAAAGGAAAGGGATTGGAAAAATTCAAGTTCCCTTTCAATTCTAATTCCATGTTCCTGTCCTAATTGTAATTATTTTAAAGTGCTAGAATTCTTTTTCACTCTTACGCTTAAAGTTTCTAGTTCTTGATAGAAAAGAGATACATATAGTCAAAAGACAAAAAAAAGAATGTGGGAAAGGAAAAGAAAGAAATTAAAAGAGAGCAAATATCCATGCTTTTATGTTACTTGATAAAATTTACAGTTTTGGAAAATCGCCATTCCTTTTCTTCCTCCCTGGAAAACTGTAAGTGCAACCAATCAAAAATATTTCTAATATTTTATAATTCTCTTTTGGAAAATGGATATAATAATCTTGGCAATCTACCATATTTGGTTGCTTCTGAGGAGGGTATGTTGTAATTAAGATGGCTATATAAGGAGGAATTCATTATTTATTATTATTATTATTATTATTATTCATTGAACAGTCATAGTGTGCCTTGCTTTATGGTATCTTAGAGTCTTCATATTGAAGCAACCATGGGGAAGTTTTCCTTCTACTGCTAATCAGCTTTATGATATTGGACAAATTATTCCATCATTCAGACTCAGATTTGCTATCTGTATAATAGGAGAGCTGTATGAGGTGATAACTAAAGAACTGAATGATTTATTGCTTGAATGATCTTTTATTTTAAATCTTTCCATATCTGGCTCCAGCGTAACGTTCTCACCTTATACCAAATTACTTGTTTTTGTGTACTTTGTATTCCAGTCAGATAACCAATTCTTCCCTGAATTTGGCATTTCATTTTCTTCCCTCTGTACCTTTACAAAATCTGCCATTGCTTCCCCCTTCCCTCCAAGTAGAATCAACCTCTTGAGCAGAGATTTTTTTTTGCTTTGTTTTGTTTTTGTCTCCATGGTACCTGTCACAGTACCTTGTACAAGGTAGGCAGTTAATAAGTTCTTGTTGGATTGAGTTAGATTGGATCATGCCAGTGTGGTTACTGCCCAGATATTAAGACTGCATTAAACTGAACCCCTCTACACCTAGGTGAAGAGTCTTTGAGAGTTGCTATGGCAGAAAAATTCAGCTCCCTGTGGCTAGCTTAGTCATGAAATTTCCTGAATTTTGCTTTGCTAGTTGCTATACAACAGACTTATACTATGTTCTCTGGTCCACTCTTGCAACCGTTCTGATTTAGAGGGTAAATTCTGCAGGAACATATGCTCCAAAGTTGTAACAATTGAAATCTTAGAATAATCTCATTGTCATAATGAGCACTGGAGAAGCATTTTTGTAAAGAAAGATCCTTTCCAACACTTAAATTCCATATATTTGTACCCTAATAAGATCAACTAATCCTAGTAATATAGTCAACTTAGAATTTTCAAAGTGGGGGAAAGGAGAGGAGAAGTAATAAGCATATATACAATGCCCAATATGTGCCAGGCACTTTTCATAAATATCTGATTTTGTTCTTTTAACAACTCTATTACTATTATTATTATTCACGTAATAATATACTTTATGTTTTATAATTGAGGAAAATGAAGCTGATAGAAGTTATGTGACTTGACTAGGTCAATTTATAAGTGTTGGAAGTCAGATTTGAATTCAAATCTTTTTGACTTCAGACCCAGTGCTCTATCCACTGCACTATTAGGTGGTACGGTGGGTAGAGCACCAGTTAACTGAGTTCAAATGTGGCTTCAGATAATTGGCACCAGCTGTGTGACCCTGACACTTAACCCTAATTGCCTTGCATCTATGGCCATAACCAGTTATCCTGATCCAAATCCAGACACTGGACCCAGCTGGTCCCAGAAGATAAAGTGCTAAAGTGTCTTAGCACAGCATCTCCCTCTTCCCCCAACTCAAATCCAATCCATGTGCATGTCATGGTGTCATCTCCCTGATGTCATAGTCTTCTTCAAGAAAGAAGAATAAACATCAGGTGCTGAAATCTAAAACAAAATTAAAAAATATGAAGAAAAATTCATGTTGACAAGACTGTAATAATACTGGGAAGACAAAATAGTGCAAATAAAATAAGTAGTGAATATTACACTATAGTGTTTAATTGTGTTGAGCTGTGTATACAGTAGAACTTCAAAGAAGCAAAAGAACATAGCAAAAGGGTTCATAGCAATCAGGGAAAGATTCATGGTAAAGTGAAAACATAAGAATGAAGCTCTTGAAAAGATGTAAAAATGGAAGGCAATTATGACATTGCAGAGAAGTGAGCCTTTAGAAGCTTTAATTTGCTATAGCTCTCTTTCCCTAGAAGATGTAGACATGCCATTGACACCAAAGGACAACTTCAAATGGACTCTAAAGATAAATTCATTGCTACATTTGAAAACTTCGTGCGTGTCTTTGTTCATGAAAAGTGGGGGAAAGATCTATGAAGATTACTTGTTAGAAGGAAAAAATGTATTTCCTTATTAGGTTGCAGTGACTTATGAAGTGTACTGAAAAATGGCTTTAAAAATAGATATCTGACCTTTTCATGAAAGTCAGATGCACACCACTTGCACAATTCATATAAATAAAGATTTTCTTTCATCATAGGAGAAAGTTTTCAGAATATATAGCATTCAACAGTTAAATATTTCACATTTTTTTTTCATTTCCTCCTTGCTCCCTGGCTAGCCATCACATTCATTTTCTCTATCTTCACATTGTCTTTTATATTTTTCTGAATTTATGATAAATGCATGCATTCCTTCATTAAGAATTTCTAATCACCATCTGGTGTTGCCTAAGTATCCTCCTATGGGAAACTGGAGTCTATCAAAATAACTTTTGATCTGCTTTAAACTAACGTTTACAAAATATTCTTATTATTGTTAACTACATGTTAGTCCCAAAGCACTTGACTTTCTGATTAGAGTTCCTCTGTTTTTAACTTTGGCATCTTGCTGCTGGTTCCATGGGGGCTGGGTACTGTGGTACTCCTTTGCCACACCATAGAAATCTCCCTTCCTAGCCTCAGGAAAATGGTTTGGATAAAGTTTAGTCCTGAGGATCCTAGCTTCTAATGGGAGGGTCAGGCTCCCTTTTCTCACACTCTTTGATTCTTCAAACTCTCACTCAGGATAACTTTTATTCATGTCTATGCCCTTTCCCAAAAGGGGAAGAGTAAAAAGGTACTCAATGTCTATATTAATCAGGTGTGGAACAAGTAAATTGTTACTATACACATAAGATATTTTAAATATAAAATGAAGGAAAGGGAGCAAGCATCTATTAAGCATCTCCTATATGTCATTTGATCCTTACAACCATGAGAGGTAGTTGCTATCATTATTCCATTTTATAACTGAGGAAACAAGGTGGACAGAGGTTAAGTGACATGCTTAGGTTCAGAGAGCTAGTGAAAGTGTCTAAGGCTGGATTTGAAGTCAGATCTTCCTAATTTCAGGCCCAGTGCCACCTTGGACTGATATTCATACATTAATAGAGGAGTCAGTTAACTTCTAACCATTGTTATCACTTGCAAAAATTTGTACAGGATGGTTAATAGTGAAGTAAATCTCATTAGAAGACAAATCTGTCTGCAAGACTCCTAATTAGGCATTTTACATTTTACCTTGATACTATAGTTTCCCTAGCATTCCTAGGACATGTATTCTATAAAATAACCAGACTTGGTCCAATCCTTTTGGTGGCAGTTTTCTCCTATGCAGAAATTCTTCTTGTTGCCAGACCATTTCTGCCTCTACTTTAACCAACTTTTACTCTCATTACACCCAAGGTCTCTGGATGACTAAAATTCACAAAGTTGTCTCCCAAACTAGACATGCTCATCTCGAGAACCATGTTTTGATTACCTGCTCAGGAAAGGGAACCAATGAAGAAACTGACTGATAAAAATTCATCTAGTAAAATATATGCTCTATGTGGGAACAGTGAAAGAGTGGAGAAAGGAGTTGCCCATTCTCCCACTCCCACAAATGGGAAAGTCATGTCAAATAGCTTACTTGACACATGGAAAGTGGACATCAAATGGACAGAGTCAGAAGTTGTTTGTTCTCTTACCTGACTCAACCCTTGCTTGCCTTCTTCTGTCACAATGTGGTGAGTTGACCAAGAGACTATTCACTCTGTTTTATCATTGGACCATCTCTGGCATGAAAAGGGAGGTGAGGTCCCTTCTACTCTGTCCTTAGGTTTAAAAGATTACAAGAGAAGTTAATCTTGGGTAAGACATTTGATTGGCACATGAAGTCAGGATTCAATCCAAAGCATTTCAAAACAGTTAATTTCAGCAAGTATTTATTTTGTTCCTACTATGTGCCAGTTTTTTGTGTTATAGAACACTATGGTCAGAGAAGAACTGAAAAATTATAGGCCAGAAGGTAGCAACAAGGGGAGTATGGTGGCAGGAAAAGTTTCTGCACAAGAAAGAACTGCAAACAGGAGTACTGAAAAGACACATACTGGATGTGTGGAGGTTGAAACATATTGCAAAAAAGGGAATTTTGAAGGACTAGAATAAAATATATCATTCAAAATGTATGAGTTAAAAATAAGATGAGCTGGCATTGTGAGAGCAAGTGATAAGTAATGGACAACTGCTCTGCTCCATTGGTCCTCTTGAAATGTCAAAAATTAGGAAGGTCGTCCTCATGTCGGGAGAACATTCACAGAGACTGTGGAATAAGAATTAGATATACAGGATGGACAGGCATGGATGTACTGATATTTTTATCACTGTAGGGACACCGACATCAAGAAGATAACTGATCCATTGGACTATGTAAGTATATGCATGGTGACGTAGATGAGCATCTTTCTGGGAAACTCATATTTACTAATGTTGACTGACAACTCAGGTATAAGGAATTTTATTGTTTCAACTCTATAGGATAGCATAAGTTTAAATATCTCCATATTAGGTGGCCTAATGGATAGAGAACTGACTCTGGAGTCAGGAGGACCTGAGTTCAAATACAACCTTAGATATGTAATAATTGACTAGCTGTGTGACCTTGAGCAAGTCCCATTGCCTTAGATAAAAAATAAAAAAATAAATATCTCCATATCATGTCCCCATATACACCACCTTTCCCTGTATTACATTTGATTCTAATTTCTCTCAACTTCTAGTTGCTTGAGGCTCCCTAAATGGAATCAAAGGATTCAATGGGTCAAAGAAAAAATGTCTATTTATAGACTCTTTGAAACAATTTAATTTTAGAGGGAAGCTCAATAATTTGGTACATGTCTTGGAGGGCAGATAATGGCAAATTTTATTGAATATCTATTTCATCAGATAACAATTTATGCCTCAACCATGGCAAACATTTGAATGAAAGTTGTAAATGTCAGCCAACCAGCCAGATGTTTCCACATAGAGAGATGTCATTGTGTCCTTTACAAAACATTTGAATGATTGGCATCTTTGTGTTTCATGTGGATATCCTGGTACAGAATACTCAAGGGCTTAGCCTAACGTCTTCAAAGAAGTGTGTCCTAATCTTCCATCACAAAGGAAAACATGCTACATATTTTTCAGGGGTGTTTACACCCTTATTCTCCTTTGAAAATATGATATTTAGATTCAACACAATATTCTTTATTGAATATTCTTAAAGATCACCTTTTCTTATATTGAGAAGAAAAGATGAGAATCTTAAGTTTTGATGTTTTCTTTTAAAAAAATCTGATGGTTTTGTTGGATTTTTGTGTTTTTCCAGTGAGGACTCATTGACCAAATAGCAGCTTGTGGTTTTCATGACGTCTTTTGAACTAAACAAGTATTAACATACAATTATATCCTATTTCAAATCCCCCTTTTCTGATTTCATTATAATCATATTCTGTGATGCAATTTCATTATGACGTAAATCTCTGTTATTGTCGATTTACATTTTTTTAAAAAAATGTTTTGAGGTGAAAATGGATTCATAAAATTAACTCTAGACCTAAAAAGGTTCTTGAAAAACAATCCTGGGCATCTAACAAAGGAGGAAGAGCACTGAATCTAGAGCCATTGATTTCAAATCCAAGTCCTGTTATTTATGGCCCACCTTACCCCTCAAGGGATCAGTTTCCTCATCTCTGAGAGGATTAGATTAGATTGGGCGAACTCTTGAGGTAGACAAGCATACACTCTAAAAGGGGTGATGGTGCAATGAGGGAAACTTTTTACTCTTTTTTTTAAAAAACTAGAACTGTAATTTCATAATTGTAGTCTGTTTCTAGCTCTAGGTCAGGACCTTCTTCTAACAATGCAGAACTCTTTCTTGTAATTTTTAATGCTTGGAAATTCTACTTGTGGTCCATGGCATTTACCTTGTAAATCAAATTACATGAGTCACAGAGAAAACTTGAAGCGCCAAGCTCAAGGAGACAGGGACACACATCAGAATATACAGTAATGAAAGAAAATAGACTTTTCTCCCCAGTGTAAATAGCGTCATGCAAACACTTGCTACAATGTATTTTATTTTTTTGTTTGGGAAGAAAAAGTAAACTATAGAGTCTAGGGATGTATAATAAGTATAGATACATTTTCAATGAATGTAATGATTAAAGTATTCAATGTGATAATGCTGAAGTAGGAAGATAAATCACATCACAACTATTGTTCAACTTGTAATTGTATCTGAACATAAATTGGTCATGATTATTATACAAATGTTATTACTAAGCCACTAAATTGAAAAAAGCTGCTGTCCAATTCAATTCAATAATCATTACAACTCTTTAGTCAGGTGCTGTGATAACCCCTGAAGAAAAAAGGAAAACAAGGACCCAGATTTTAGGTATTGGAGAGAGGAGGAGAGAACAGCAATTACCCAGAGAAGAAAACACAAAATAGATACAAGATATTTCAAAATAATTTTGGTATCACTAAGAACTGAGGAAATCAGAAAAGGTCTAGTGTCCAGTATGGAGATGAGGACTCTTAAAGAAAATAATGAGATATGACAATATTTCTAGGCTTTGATTGTTCTAATAGTTAGAATTACGTTGCTACTTTCACTGGGGATGCAACGTTGACAAATGTGGGGTCTCATGTGCAGGGAACTTCAATGTTGTTCAATTACAGAATAAGTAGATTGTAGTAAATCTAAGGAGATAGAGGCAGTGGACCAGGTTAGGAAGAACTTTAAATACCAGATATAGGAGGTTATATATGATTTTGGAGAGAATATAGAGTCATTGAAGTTTGTTGAGATGTGACATGGCTAGATCAGCACTTAAAAAAGACTATTTTGATAGTTGGATGGACTAGAGTCAGGGAGAGCTTTAATATAGGGAGAACAACCAGAAAGCTTTAGAAGATTATTTGTGTGGATGATAGATGATGAAGAGAGGCTAGAAATAGTGGAATCAAATAGGAAACTTTATTGTTGTTGAGTTTATTTGCATATGACTCTGTGATTCTAGTGGGTTTATTTGGCAAAGACACTGGAGTGATTTGCCATTTCCTTCTCCACTTCAAGCAAGCAGGGATAAGTGGCCAGTCCAGGGTGACTTGGACATCAGGAAGATAAAGGGTAAATGAGGCTAAATTAGGGTGCTAGCTATGTGGAAGAGAAAAAGGAAGATGGTGAACAATTTTACGAGTATAGAATGGACATAAATTACCTACTGGTTGAAAGGGTTGGGGGAGGGGGCAGAAAGAGGTTAGAGGAAATAATCAAGAATGACTCCAGGGTTGTGAACCATTTTAGGAGTAATAAGTTATGGGAGTAAGGGGAGTTGCTGGAAGAGAGAATAATTTCTATTAATAAATCATACCACATCACTGTGAAATATCTGTAGGCCAATGAAGGCTTTTTGAAAATTACAATTGACTGTATGTAAAAATAAAATTCAAAAGATATATTTATTTCCTAATTGTAATAGGTTGTGTTCACTTAGCCATGTATAGTATCCTATGCAATAAATCTGTGATACATTCCTGAGACGGTTGAATGGAATTTGTGGTAGGGTTAGTGGTTATGCAATAAAATGGTTTACTAACCCATAGAAAGGTCGAATCCATAACTGGCATTAGTAGCATATTAGTCTAGTCAACAGAACAAAACTTGATGCCATGGTGGGATGAATTATGGGATTGCAATCAGAAATGTGAACTTCAAAATCTGCTTCCTTTAAGAATTTCTGTGACCCTGACCAAGTCATAGTCTCCTTGATCTCCAGTTTTTTAATCTGTAGAATGAAAAGGCTAGACTGATGATTTTTGAGGGCCCTTCCAGATGTGAATTTTATATCCCAGGATTCTAGTCCTTCATTAATTTGTTCTAACCTATTTACCTGAATAAAAATAATCAATAATTTAAAGAGACACCTGAATATATATATATATATATATATATATATATATATATATATATACATATATACACACACATATATACGAAGTAACCTGGACAAAACAAGATATCTCCCGTTGCTGGTTTTCTTCATGGAGAGGAAGGAAGGATGTGTTTTTTCCTCTTGAATTTTACTTGTGATCCTTGAAGAAATAAAATACAGCTAGAAAGGAAAGAGCATTTATTGAGTGCCTATTATATATGAAGCACTGTGCTAAATGTATTACAAATATTATCTCATTTGATTCTCATAACAATTTGCAAGATAAATGCTTTTATCATTCCTTTCTTACAGTTGAGACCACTAAGTCAAACAAAGGCTGTAACTTGCCCAGAGTTGCCCAGTTACTAACTCTCTGAGTTCAGATCTGAACTCAGGTTTTTCTGACTTTAGACCCAGAACTGCAGCCACTGTATCACCTACCTACATTATAAAGAAATAGATTTTTGAATTATTTGTATTGCTTTTATATAACTTTTGAAGATTTAAGTGAAAAGTTATTCTCCAAAATCTTTATTTCTTAACTTTTTATTACAGGTTAGATTGCATAGAATAACTACATCATAGACATTAAAACAAATAGCTGTATAACTTTGAAGGAGCTATCTTCAATGTTCAAAATCATTTTAAATTCTGCCCAACATGGTGACTCCGAAGCAGATTGTGTGGTATTTCACAGGTATTTTTCAGGGAAAAAATGTGTTTGTAAAGAAGTGGAATAAGGACATATAAGAAGATAAATAAATTATGATATTCCACAAAAACAACAAATCATTTAACTGTAAAGTTTAAATTTTAATTTTAGAATTAAAAATTAGGCAAAAAATCAGAATTTCAAAGTTAATCATTCTTTCATCAAAAATTAAAAATGCAATATTATCATGACTCATAAGTTAAATACTTACTGGTCTTGTTGCTTTTGTCATCATGTCCTGTGTTTTACCTAAAAATGTTCTCTCAGATAATAAAGAGAAGATGGTGTTTCAATAGAAATGATTTTGTTGGTGATGGAAGTTTTGTGAATAAAATCTCTATAGCTTATTAATAATTAGGTTTATATAGATATAATCAAGAATATCATTTGATTAATAAATACAGTTCTCTTCCTGAAACTGAGGTTTTGATCCTTTCTCACTTCCTTTTCCCCCTGGTCCCATGAAGCTCAATAAAAATTAAATTAATGAGATTAAATTTTAATCTTCTATTTTAATTTTCTATTTCCAAGACTTATTTCATACATTCTTTCAAGGAACATTTATTAGACATGTAATGTCAGAAAGGTTAAAGAACTTATGAAACAACCCTAAGTTGTTGTCTGGCCCTTGTCAAATCACTTGAATTATAACCATTTTTTTTTTGTGGTCTGTCATTCCTATTACACTCTTCTCTTTGTCCTCTTCTATTATTAATATACAAGGCATTTAAATGAGATTACATTTAGTGCAGGTAGGACAGTACAGGGGATAGAACTCTTCCTGAGTTCAAATCTCACTTGTTTTTAAACTGTAGAATATATAATTAAGGTGTTGTTAGAATCCTTTGGCCCAGACCAAACTATCCTCTCCTAGTTATGGTTAAAACTCACATTTACACCAAACTTTAAAATTTCAAAGTTGTATTAATTATTCCATTTTTATTCTCAAGAGATTTCATAAGGTAGATAGTACAAGAATCATTGTTCCTACTTTACAGCTGAGGAGGTTGAAATTTACTTAGGTTAAATAATTTGATTAAGGTTGTATAGTTCAGTCAAAAATGAGAATCTTGGATTTATAGAATCTTGATCCAAATATTTTTAGCATTACATGAAATATGTTTTAGACATATAAGCTTGAATCCATGTATTGGAGGATGGAGACTGTTCACCTAAACTAAATTTCCTTAAAAAATACTGACCTGCATTTTTTAATTATCTTTTTTTGAAAATAATATTTTCATCAGATGTTTCCCTCATATTTATTACCCCATCTCAGAAAGGCATTTCTTGTAATAAAGACAACTTTTTATTTTAGAGAAAAAGGGGAAGAGAAAAGGACATCGGCAAAATCTATTGTTAATTTTTTTAAAAAAGTATGCTGCTAAATGAAATATTCCATACAGACTTTTTTTAACCTTTTTTTAAAAGGAATGAGGAAATATTTTCTTGTTTTCTTTGGGACTAAGTTTGTTCTCTGAAATTTTGCAATCTTCATATTCTGTTGTTGAGTAGTTCTTTGCTTTTGTTTTTGTCCAACTTTTTTTAGTTGTCTGACTTTTTTTGACCCCTTTTGGGGTCTCTTGGCAAAGATATTGGAGTAGTTTACCATTTTCTTCTCCAGCTCTTTTTACAGATGAGGCAAATTGGATTAAGTGGCCTATCAGAGTCACATAGTGAATATCTGAGACCAGATTTGAACTCAGGTACTCCTGACTCCACGGCTGGCACCCTCTCCACTGGTTACCTAGCTTCTCTGAGTTACTATGTACATATTTTTCTGAACCTCCTTTCATCTTTTTGCATCAGTCTTTCCATGGTTCTCTAAATTAATATGCATTTCTTAATAGCATTGCAAAAATTACATTACATTCACGAATGTCTTTTTTTAAGCTATTACCCAATAAATGAACATTTTGATTTTCTCTAGTTCTTTGCTAACCATAAAAAGGACTGCTATAAATATTTTGGTGGCTATGGAATCTTTCTTTTTGTCAATGACCTTCTTGGATATTTGCTAGACAGTGGAATCTTGGTCAGAAGGTATAGATATTTTGCCCGTGTTTCTATTATTTGAATAATTCCTTCTTTTTTAAATAATTGCTTCTGAGAATGGTTGTTCTGATTCCAGCAATGCATTATTGAATCTGCTTTATCCCCAACATTGTCTTTTTTTCTCATTTTTTCTCAATTTTGTGGGTATGAGGTGAAAACTCAGGATTATTTTGAAGTGAATTTCTTTTATTAATGATTTGGAGCATTCTATTATATGACTGTTAATACTTTAAAAATCTTTCAAGAATTATTTACTTATATTTGTTGAATTCTTACTTATTGGGGAATTGCTTTGCTTATATAACTTAAACAACAAATCCTTATATAAGAGATACGTTACTTTTTTGTTCCAGGTTAAAGGTTTCTCTTCTTATTTTAGTTGAACTAGTGATCAAAATTGTCTACTTTATCTTTTGTAATTGTCTTTATTCTTTGTATGGTTTAGAGTAAATCTCCTACCCATGGTTGTGAAATCCATATGCTCTGCTTCTCTTCATTTTTTTTAATGGCATGATCTTTAAAGTTTGGGTCATGTATCTATTTCAATTTATTGTGAAATAAGATGTAAGATTTTACCTAAACTTAATACCTTTCCAGACTGCTTTTCAGTTTTTTCCAGGAATTGTTATCAAGTAGAGTTCTTTTCAAAGTGATTAATATTTTTAGATTGATGACATCATTAGAGTTCCATTTTGTCTGATTTTCACTTTTCTACTGTTTCACTTATTTGCCAATATGAAATATTTTTTGTTTATCGCTTTTTTATATGCAGAACTAAAAGTGATATTCTCCTTTAATTCTTATATTTTTTATGATTTCCCCTCATACAACTTTTGTTCTTCCAGTTAATTTTTATTTTTTATCAAGTTCTTTAACATATCTTTTTAGTAATTTGATTGGTATATTATTACAACCACAAATTTATTTTGAGAATATTGTCATTTTTATTATATTAGCATGGCCTCACCATAAGTACTCCAATTAATTAAGTTGTTCTTTATTTTTGAAGTTGTATTTTAATTGAATCTATTCAAATATTCAGTGTACTGTTGTAATTTATGAATTTATAAGTATTTTAATGGCATTCTTTGTTCTCTTATTACCTCTTAAACTTTGTTATCAACATATAGAAATGCTACAGGTATTGTGCAATTATTTTGTGGTCTGCAATTTTGCTGAAACTTTTGCCTTATTAATTTATGTTCTGTCTCCCTAAGGTTTTCTAAATAAACCATTATGTCATTAGTAAATAGAGAGTTTTATCTCCTCTTTATCTATCTTTACACCTTTAATTTCTTTTTCTTTTCTGCTTATTATTTCTAGAAGCTCTAGAACTATATTCAATGCTAGCAAAGTGAGCAAGCATCTTTGTTTTATTCCTAAATTTATTGTGAAAGCTTTTAGTATATTCCCATTGAATGTGATATCTTTGTCATCAGATACATACTCTTTTTTGATGTTAAAAAATCATCTGTCCATGCCAGTATTTTAGAGTTTCGTTTTAATGCAAAAATGAATGTTGTTCTTTGCCAAATGTCTCTTCAATATTTATTGAAATAATTGTCTAGTTTGGGATTAATTATTTTCCTAATTTTGAACCATTCTTGCATCTTTGGCATAATCAATGTTGGACATTTTGCCTGCTTCTTTGGATAAATCACTATAGTTGGTTTAAGGATTCTTTTTAAAACTTTGAATTGGGGGTGGCTAGGTGGTGCAGTGGATAGAGCACCGGCCCTGTAGTCAGCAGTACCTGAGTTCGAATCCAGCCTCAGACGCTTAATAATTACCTATGTGGACTTGGGCAAGCCACTTAACCCCATTGTCTTGCCAAAAAAAAAAAAAAAAACAAACTCCCCAAACTTTGAACTGACATGTATTAATGAGACTGATAAAATTCTGAAAATCCATTAGTCCTAGAAATTTCTTTGTTCTTTTACAACCAATAGTACTTCCTTTACTGAGAATAGATTATAGTCTCTATTTGATCTGTTGTTAGTTTGAGTATTTTATGTTTAGGAAGAAGCATTTCTACTTTTGTATACTCAGTTTTTTAGCATATAAACTCCACACATTCTCTTCCAATAGTTCACTTTATTTCTTCTTGTTTTGTTGTGCTATCATCTTATTCATTAGACATTTTTGTTGAATTTTATGCCATTCTTTAAAAAAATCAGATTTGTCTAAAGGTTTGTTAATTTTGTAGCCTTTCAAAGAATCAGCTCTCAATTGTATTCATTCTTTCTACTTTGTTCAGATATTTCAGTCATGTCTGACTCTTTGTGACTTCATTTGCAGTTTTCTTGTCAAAGACACTAGAGTGGCATTTTCTTCTCCAGATTATTTTATAGATGAAGAAACTAAGGCAAGCAAGGTTAAATGACTTACCCAGAATCACAGAGCTAGTTAGTGTCTAAGTCCAAATAGTATTCAGGACTTCTTGCCTCAAGGCCCTTCAACTGTACCACTTTGCTGCCCTACCTTTTCTGTAGTTTTTGTTTTCCAATTTACCTATATTGTTCTAATTTTTAAGACTTCCTTTTTTTGCTTATTTCACTTATTGGTTTTCTATTTTTACAATTTTGTTAATTCTTTTCCTCCTTTTTTGAAATGCATATTTTTCTGAATATAATCTCTACCCCAATAACAGTTTTAGCTGTATCTCAGAAATTTTGATATATTATTTCATCATCATTGTTGTTCAAACATTGATAAATTTTTCCATGATTTGTCTTTTGTCCAATTTGCTATTTAAGCACTTAATTGACTATATTTTTTTTGTGTCCCTTATATTGATAGCTATATTGTTATGGTCTATAAAATATATTATTATTTCTACCTTTTTACATTTATTTGCAATATCTATGTTTTCTAATTGTCATTTTTATTCTGAAAGGTGTACGAAACATGAATATTCTTTAAAATATCAATTCAAAAGACAGTGTGTGTTTTAGTTACAGTATCTCCAACAGTTTGTAATATTTTGTATAATTTGTTCAGATCAGAACAGTTGAGTTTTCTACCATTATTTTGTTGCTACTTATATTTTTTATTAATTCAGTTGGTTTTCTTCACATATTTAGATATTAGTCCAATTATAGCATATCCATTTAATATTAATAATGTTTCCAAATCTATGGTTCATCTGACATAATGATAGGAATACTCTTAAAAATATTTGTCAATACTGTGAATTTTTATTTTTACTTTTCCTGATAATATGATTACCACTCCAATCTTTTTGCATTCACCTGATTAATAGTATATATTTTTTATCTTTTCATTTTAGATGTTTCTTGTAAACAACTGATTATGACATTTTCATACCCAAACTTTCACATTTTTTTCATTCTATTGGATTATTAAATCCATTAATAATTAGAATTGGGAAAGGTGGATTTATATTCTCTTCCATTTTTGCAACCACTATTTTTTTCTGAATTAGAATTTTTAATTCTTTTTCTTTGGAGTCTTTGTCTCTATGATGATTTTTGTTTAATATACTTTAAAGACAAATATATTCCCACAGATGTTTTTCCCTCACTTTCAACATTTCCACCACCCCATCTTGTTCTGCTGGTTTATACAATATTTTAATTTATTTTTCTTTCTTCCTTTTATTTAGTTCATGAATTCTTTTCTTCTTTTTAATCCTTTCCTTCCAGGTAATTAATTAATATCAATTCTCCTTTCTTTTAACCTGTTTTGTTTCTTAGTTTTTCTCCCCACTGTACCTTTCTTTTCTAGGAAGTATTTCTTTAACTGATTATCTTCATTAATTCCCTTTATGTCTATTCTAAATTTTATTTTTTTATTCACTGTATTTATACTTGTATATTCCTTCACTAACATCTTTGTGTTTCTCATGGTTTTAAGACTTCTAAAATAATAAACTTGAGTTTTATCTTCTAACCTATTTCTATGTTATTGCCGAGTAGATCATGACCCCTTGAAGAAGTGGAGATCTTGAGTAGAGAAATATGTTTTATAGTTATTAATCTGTACCCTCTGTACTGAACATGTTTCTTCCCCCTCCCCATCTCCCAGGTCCATTCCATTTTCCAAGTTATGGAAAAGATCCATCAACTTTTAGTGAAGTACCATGTCCATCTAAGGTAAAAGGTTATGATCTTTAGAAGGGCATCAGTAGTCCCTATATATAAGTACAAAAATTGGCAAGTTAACTAGGCACTGAACTCATTAAGGAAGCAGAGGGTGTCTTGGTGATCAATACATAAAAACTTCCAGAATCTTGGTTGGGTAATAAATTTGACTTGAAAGAAGCTGGAAAAAATGAGATTTAAATATTGACAGTAGAAGAAAGGGGCAGTGGTGATCAGTGAGCTGAAGTATATGAGTAAAAGTGCAAATAATACTAGAAAGGATGAACTGAGATGCTATGTAATCAGTATCTTTTAAGCCAGTTTTAGAGAGTTCAGCAAGATGGAAGTTATTTTACAAACTAAAATTCTCTGTAAATATGATGCAATAAATCACATTGCATTTTATATTACATTGTATTGTCTGTCATATCATTTTGTAATTCATATTATATTCTGTACTTCTATTAGAAACTTATGAAACCTATGCTGTCTTTAGTTTGTCATTCTCTGCATCATATAATAAGTACTTAGCACTGAATTATTGCCTCCTAATTATGTACTACTACTGCTACTAAAGAATATTTACATAGTACTTACTATATTCTAGGCACTATGTTTTATTTTTTAGGATATTTATTTATATATCAAATATCATATATGATATTTGATCCCCTCACATCAATTCTGGAAAGCAAGGGTTATTATCATTATCCTCATTTTACTGATAGTAAATTGAGGCAAACAGAGATTAAGTGAATAATCCAAGGTCTCACATCTAGAAAGTGTCTGAGGATGGATTTACTTCTTAACTTCAGGTCTGGCATTGTTTCCACTGTCTTATCTAGTTGTCATGTTTGACTGTGAATGTATTATACATTTGGAGTGCTTTCTAGTGATTTAACACATTTCTTTTTGGAAGCTGGGAAGCAAGGAAGATCTTGTCTCTTTGATCATGTAACAATACAAAGCAGGAGACAAACACTTTAAAAAATGTTTTCCCTATGCCCCAGTGCTTTTAAGTTGTTACTTTTTTATTTAGAGATAAAAAATTAATTTCTTTTCCATCCTTGATGACACTAGTTCATAGAAAAAGCCATTTAAAATAGCTGTCAATTTCTAGTACATGATCAGCTGAGATCAATATTCTTCTTTTCCTGTTAACTCTACCATGCTATGAGAAAACTGTTGCCAGAAAAACCAGCAGGTTTCTAATCTAATTAACAGTCAAATAAACATTAGACATATGAAGCCTATGATTGAATTTCCTTAAATTTTAAAGGATGATTAGATTAAGGAGTTTTCATTTTAACAAGTAGCTACTTGTTAACAAGTTAACAAAAATCCCCTTTTCCTATCTTATCACTAAAATGGACTTAAAAGGAATTTGATGAAGTGTCTCATTCTCTTATTTTTCATTATATTTTTATGAAAAAATGATATGTGGGCTCATTAGATGAATGTGGAGGTGTTTGAATGTCTAGGTATAGAGTTGGAAGGATGGATCAAAGTACCACAAGTATTATACTTAACCACATGCTAACATTTTTTAAAATCAATCAGCAATCCTGCTTTATTTTTTCATTTTTTTAGGTTTTTGCAAGGCAAATGGGGTTAAGTTACTTGCCCAAGGCCACAGAGCTAGGTAATTATTAAGTGTCTGAGATCAGATTTGAACCCAGGTACTCCTGACTCCAGGGCCAGTGCTTTATCCGCTGAGCCACCTAGCCACCCCAAGCAAACCTGTTTTAAACAAGAACAGTAACCACCACCACCACCAACAACCAGAATCAAACCAGATCATGGCAGTTCAGAACACTGAACTGAATCTGAAATGAGGGAATATAATATGGATAAATGAAGAGTCAAATTGAGGTTTAAAGAAATTTTCTTTATGAGCATAAGATGAAAGCCAACTTAAAAAGCCTTTCATCTGAAAAAAAATAACTGGGAGTTTCGATGAGCTCCAAGCTCAATGTGAGTCAACGTTGTAAGATGGAAGCCAAGAAAGCTAATGTAATTTTAGATAGCATTAAAAGACACATAATAGATAGAAGAAGGTGATAATTCCTCTGATTCTGTCCTAGTTCATTCAATTCAGTAAACATTTATTAAACAAACACCTACTTTGTACTGTAGTAAGTACTGGGAATACAAATAAGAAAAAGATATTCCTTGATGTCAATGAGTTCACAATGTAATATGGAAAGACAAGACATAAAATGAAATTAGAAAGGCAGGCATAGGAAGATGTAATGGAGTGGAGTGGTGGTGGGGCTAATACATTAGAGAATATGTGGCACAGGGACATCTTGTTTCATGGGGTTGAATTCAAGCAGAGCTGCAGATGAAAATTTGAGTGAGCCAGAAGTCCAATTACTGCCCCCTTATAAAATAAAGCTTTGAGAGAACTTAACTGCTGCATGCAGCAGGCCTCCCAAAAGAGGACTGATCAGATCTAGAGAACTGTGTTCACTTCTCAATGTCATATTTTATGAAAAGCAATGATAAATTAGATAATGTAGAGAGAAAAATAATAGTTTTCAAGAGTCTTTAGGTCTTACCATATGAAAACTGAGTTGAAGAAACTGAGAGTGATTAGCTGGAGAGAATATATTATCATTATAGAATCTCCTTCTGCTATCTGTTTTCCTGACACTCTAAGCTTCTTTATCATTTTTTGAAACCATCTTCTTACCCTGAAAGGCTCATGTTACCCTCTTCTAATCAGGAATTTCTAACAAAGTCCCATTTTGAGAAAGCACTTTGGCTAGCCATGCTTCTTCCTTCATTCTTTCCTGGACTCTGATCCTAACTTTTCAGATTTCTCTACCATATTCCTGCTATAGTATTTTCTTCTACCCTCCCCCAACCCTTACTGGTTCCTTTTTATATGTTGTCTTCTTAATATTAAAATGTTAAGTCCAAGAGGATGAGAACTGTCTTTCTTTTTTGCTTAAATTGTATTTCTAGCACCCAGTCCATATAGAAAGTACTTAAATGCATCTTAAAGTGCGGTGGACTATTTATTGCAGGTGGTGGAAACAGTGGGTCTTAATATCTTCAAGCAATGATTTAATGAGTATTTGTTATGTACAGGTAATTTTACAATTAGTGTGAATAATGAATTCCATAAAATCGTCTCATTATTTGAATTTGCATCACAAAATTTCCCATTGAGGTGGAATAAGCTACCATATTTGACTTAAGTAAATTTTGAATAGTGAGAATCTGAATACATACAACCATTTTATGGGTTTCATTATTGATACTAATTAGGATCCTAATTAGGATTATAGGGGATCTTCTTTTTAGGATTATGTTGGAACTGATGGCTATTTCAACTTGAAGTTCTGTGGGATTTGGGGAATCAGTGGGAGACAATTGTTCTCACTTGACCATGATGTGCATTTTTTGTCAATGTTGACTCAGAAGGGTGGTGTTAGGTGATTAAGAGGCAATGAAATGCTCTACACCTAACTGATTTGTCATTTTGAGAATCTCCCTATTAATTCTGACACCACCCAAATTTACTTCATATGTGAAATCCTGGGAGCCCACAGGTAAGCATGGCTTTTGACCAGTATAGGAACCATTGCAAGTAGAAGTTAATGTCTGAAAAATGACAACAAACATCAGTCATTTCCATGAGTGAAAAGTAGTCATCTAGTTGTTAATCACTTCTCCTATAGTAATCAATTTGTCAGCATGGCTTCCAAGGAAAGATGATTTTATATTCTTTCAGTTTCTCTAGTGTATCTATCTTCCTCTACCAGTTACTGAAAATGCAAAGAAATAATTTCAACCATTTATGAATTTATAACCTAACTAGAGAAGAGAACAAGTGAAAACAAGAGCAATAAGTGAAAAAAATTCATTTATAAAGCAATTTATAATAAACATCAAGTGAATGGTCCAGGCAATGAATATCAAGCAATATAAGAAGAAAGGATAATCACTGAGGAATAACATGAACTTTTTAACCTAAATGATAAAATTTTGAAATCAGGTTAATGAGATGGTGCTATATAATGCTTTATATAAATTAAAACAAAAATTCATAGGCAATGAACTTGTGAAACAGCTTATCATAATGGTTAGAAAAGTGTCTTGTGGTCAGAACACATGGGTTCAAGCACTGCCTCTGACTCTGTGATCCCTGCACTTAATCTTGTATTACTCTAGGCAGTATATTTAGATTGTTAATTGCAGAGCAGGTGCACATCTATAGTGGTAGAAGGAACTTTCTCACTGGGAGAGATTTATACCAATATAATAACAAGAATTTATATAATTTATAAACATCAAATCATTAATTTGTCAGTTCTTGACAAGCAATCACCACCTGGCATGGTCTAAAAGTTTCAGACTTTTTCCCTCTTGCATGACCATGGGCAAAAGTTGATGACGGCTAGTACTCTATTCCTTTCCTCAGTTCCTCCAAATGGAAGGGAAGGAAGATGTGGCCAGGCAGCAAAAGGATGGGCAAGTGGGGAGAGGTTGTGCCTAGGGGCATTAGTGACACACCCTGATGCTGACAGAGACTAATATTTTTTCCCTTTTGGTTCAGTCCTGAAGCAGAAAAGCTTGTTTGAACAATACAAATGTGTTGGGAGCTGAATATTTAGGTGTGGTGTGGCATGGTCTGGACTGGAGACAGCCAAAAGTCAAAGAAAAATCAAATTAATGAGTATCATCTATCATTATGAGTCAGACATGATTATTTTAACAATACCTTATCAACCACTTTTGTGTGGTCCATCCAATATTTTTCATGATGACACTATCAAGGAAAAGAATGGGATGATTATGATTCAATGGCAAGCCAACCATCTAAAAATTTGACTGATGTTCTGTTGATGTGAATTTTAACTTTAGTGGATCAGTGTAACATTTCCAGTATCATGATTTATAATTGTTCAGGAAAAAAATGGAAATTTTAGGTAGCAAACTCACTAAATGAAAATTCTATATGAGTTGTGTCTTAGTAATTTTCTATGAACTTTGCTGATTTGACTTATATACTGGTTAAATTAAACTTATTGCTATAGGCTGGAATGAGCTAATTTTGACCTTTTAAGTAATTAGCTAATTATATGTTAGCAGCATGCCACACCTTGCCAAGTTACCCAATTACAGAATAAACGAACTATATAGAACATAAATTAAGACTATAGCAAGACTATTAGCTTGGATATAAGTTTAGTGAGAAACATCTTCTTGTTCACTGGATAGAAGATGAAAGTAAAGACCTCTAAAAATGATCTATGACTAGCCTATTATATAATAGGCATGACTAAAAAATAACCTGTCACAGTAAGCATGCTAGAATTTTTAATCTCCAAAAAGTCATCGTCCGTTTCATTTATTCTAATATATTTCCTTGATATTTCTGAAACTCATGGTATTTTTTGAAGCCTATGGCAGGTTCTTTATAGAAACCACATGATATAATGGACAGATATAATTGGACCTAATGCCAGGAAGACCTGTTCAAATTCAGGCTTTGATATTCACTAACTATGTAATCACGATCAAGTCATTTAATCTATCTGAGTCTCAGTTTCTTCAGCTGTAAAATAGAGGTAATAGTACTAGTATTACCTGCAACACAGAGTTGTGTCAAGGCTCTGGTGAAATAATATATAGAGAACACTTTGCTATAAGTCATATTTGGTATTTTGAATTTTTCTTAGTAATTTACATTATAAAATTGGAGATATATATCCAGGAAGCAGTGTCAGAGTTATCCAAATTGGAATACATCTCAGTAGGTACCCAACTCTATTTTCATTGTGAAAGAACTATATAAATGGTAATTACGTTTGCATAAATGTTTGTGATGAAAAATCTTTAGCCTTAGATAAGTGATTTGATTTTTAAAAACAGAGGTCATTATAGAACATGTGCTGAATGAGGGGGTTTTGAAATTGAGCAACAAGAATTTTGTGCTGCTATATATAAATAAATAAGAATGATTTTCTTTTGTATTAAGTCAAGTAGATCCAAAGTCAGTTGCCAGAGAGAAAGGTTCTAAAAATATTTTGAATGTCAAAGTATAATATGTTTCTCAAAACTATAATTCCTGGTCAAAGATTGATTTCTTAGGGATTGGGTAGAATAGAATGTTATCTCTTCATATGTTAATTAAAAACTCTGGAAAACAAATGATTTTGAAAAGAATACTTGTCCTATCCTCCTTACACTTTGATCCAGGAAAGAATGCGTCCTCTTTTAGACAAGATAGCATTCTATAAGGATGATGCTCTTTGATGAGATTTGTATAACCTAATCGAATGGCCTCCAAGGATTTTAAATGCTTTGTCTATTCTCATTGAAGTATAAATATCCCAGTCTTCCTCTGCTAAATATAGTCATCTTATATAGATGGCTTCCACTCTAAGTTTCTTGGTAAATCTTAGAGAATAAACTTCATGTCTAATTTATTTTCTGTCATTTTATTTTAACTCTAAATTTTTAAGATCTACATGAGTAATGGCTGTATCATTGCAACAAGTAAGTATCCTCCCAAGGTGACTATCTTGAAAGAAAACACTCATTTGGGTGTATCAGCTTTGGTATGCTTATTACAAAAATAAATCTAGACTCATGATTTATTAACATTATCCAGGTATTCTTCAATTTTTGAAGTGGATTTGAATCCTATTTTTGTCATTAACTCATTTAATAATTGGAAATGTAGGTTCAGGAATTATAGAGAACAGTGTGGGAAAGGAGGAAGTGAAAATAAAGACCTTTAATAAGGTATATAGATATGAAGGTAGAATACTTCTCAGAAGGGAATTTCCTGCACATTGCCTCTTCTGTGTTGCTTATTAGCTACCTATTGTAGAGCTCTTATTACAGCCTCCCCCCCCCCCCATCCTCTGTTGAGATTCACAATGGCACCTTTTCAGGAAACTTTGAAATGCAATGAAAAGGTGACCTTTAACATACAAAATTCCAGTACAGAGAAAGACAAGAGAGTACATCTGGTGGATAGAAATCTAAATATTTTCCATGTATATAAATAAAATTTTGTTTTGAGACACTTTGGAAAAAGTTTAACAAAATAAACAGATGATCCACCCACAATAGCTTGACTTTTGCTATTACCATTCAAAAATTTATTTAGTCACATCACTATATTAAAATGTTTAGAAAAACAAATGTCAGCAGTGCAAATGTGTCATAGTCAAATAGTAAGAAAAACCTGAGTTCTTATCCAATCACTACACTTTATCTACTGTATAGAAGACATCATTAAATTTGAATACTATAATGAATAGAAACTAGAGAAAGTAATAGTATGGCCATATGGAAGAGAGAAAACAACTCTCCAGGCAGTGCATTTGAAGACATGGTCTATAGTACATTTAACTTTTGTTGTCATTGGAAGTAGTCACTCTGGATTTCTAAATAACAGAATCAGAGTCTCTGTGGATAATGGTGATTTAATTGTCTTTCTCATCTATGAAGTTATTGAAGAGCTGAATCTCTGTTTTATTGTGGTCAGAACATTTGCATAGGAACATTTCTCTGGAAAATTCTGCATTTTAAGATTCTAATTTATAATAATGTCTCCTACAATATAACCTACCATCAGTATAAGAACAGCCTAAGAAACTCATCTATCAGTAACTATTCAATTAGTAGATTCCTCCTGGGTTGACATATTATCAATTCATTCATTCATTCATTCATTCATTTATCTAGTATAGTTGGTTTCAGTGGGGATTGTTAGCACATTAAAATGCTAATATAAATAACAAAGTATTGTTATAGTGGGTATTTTTTCAGAGTAATTATTGAAAGGTCTCAATATCTTTCTTCAAGCTGGTTAAATTATCCAAATATGCTGTTCCTTGCTAAGTCATATCTGCAACAGTTGAGTTTATTAGCCCAGATATTAAAACAGGTAAGTGAACAATGGAATAGTAGTTTAGAAAATTATAAGCAACAGGTTCCACCTGTGAATTAATTCAGTAGATTTGGTCTGTCTTCCTAGCGGAGTTCAATAAATAAAGAATAGATTCTAGTCTGAGCTAATAAGTAACTTTTTTGCTACGTAAGTTCTATGGGTTAACTTTTTTCCATTCAATAGCACTTTCAGAAGTAACATTTATTTATGGTTTTGCAAAGTGCTGGCTTGCTACTATTTACATTCATTAACTGTTAAATACCCAGGAAAATATGCCCCAGGAAACCTGAATAATTGTCCATGGAACCAAGTAGAATGATAAAATGTCCTACAAAGAAAAGTTTCCACTCCTACCTCTCTTGTAGGAAGTTTATTAACATTTACAATCACCAACAGTGTTAGGTACCAACATTTATTAAAAATCACTTTGGTGGAAAGATTACTGGACATTATTCAAATGTGCAATAGATTCATTTGAAATTACCATCAGCTAGTTGAGTGGATATGTAAATGAATAGTTTCTTATCTCCCAGAATCACTTAAGTGATAGGCATGGAAATAGCTTATCAGTTTGATTGCTGGTACCCCCATGAGAACTGTGTCTATCCATAACTATCCAAATTGTCCAGTTATTTAGGTAAGAATCATTATCATAATCTAGGAAACCCTGACATGAAAACTTTGGTACAAATGGAAGGAGCATTGGTTCCATAGACAGAAGTCATAGCTTCAAATTCTGATTCTGATACTAATGACATGTGCTCCCTGAGGCAAATTATTCTTTCTGGACCTCAGTTTCCTTATCTTTAAAATTAAGGAGATACTAATTGTTCTCTGAAGTCTCATATGGTTTTAGATCTATGATTTTATAAACAATGATATCAGTAGATTGATTAGATTCTGCTGTAAAAATTGAATGACTTTTATCTGTAACTAAGATTTCCTAATATTCTAAATCCAGTACCTTTATTAATTTCTACACTTACATGGTTAAAATGATTGAAAGGGAAAATGGTAAATATTGGAGGGGAAAAATTGGAACACTAATCCATTCTTGGTGAAACTGTGGACTTGTCCAACTTTTTTGGAGAACAATCTAGTATTATGCCTAAAGAGTTTTTAAATTACCTATATCATTTGACCCAGAAATTTCACTATTAGTTCTATTTCCAAAAATGATTAGGGAAAAAGAAAAAGAACCTATGTTTATGGGCTAAATATTTATAACATCTCTCTATGTGGTGGCAAAGAACTGGAAATTGTTGAGATACACATCAACTGACAAGTTGTGCTGCATTATTGTAATGTGCTTTAAGAAATGATGAGTTATTGGGGCAGCTAGGTGGTGCAGTGGATAGAGCACCAGCCCTGGAGTCAGGAGTATCTGAGTTCAAATCTGGTTCAGACACTTAATAATTACCTAGCTATGTGGTCTTGGGTAAGCCACTTAAGCCCATTGCCTTGTAAAAAATCCTAAAAAAGAAAGAAATGATGAGTTAGATGCTCTCAGAAAAACCTAGAAAGACTAACATGATCTGATGCAAAATGAAATGAAAACAAGGAGATCATCCTACAGTAACAACAATATTGTATGATGACCAATTATGAATAACTTAGCTATCCTCAGAAATACAATGACCTAAATGACTTTGAAAATGTTATTCATCTTTTGAGAAATAATTTATGGAATCTGTATTCAGATCAAGGAATAATTTTTATTACTTTCTTCATTTTTCTAGTCTGAATTCAGATCAAAGCACACTTTTTAAAATTTATTTTTCTTGTGTTTCTTTTCTGGCCTGTTTTTGTTTACAACATGACTAACATGGAAATAAGTTTTGCATTACCATAAATTTACAACCTATATCAAATTGATTGGCTTTTCAGTATAAGGGATGGGGAGGGAATGACAGTATTGGAACACAATTTTAAAAATAAATGTTGAAAATTGTTTTTACATGTAATTGGGGAAAATACTAAAGAAATAAAGAAAAAAAGAATTATTGGACTATTTGAAAGTCATGAAAAAGAAACTAAACATCACATATCAAGAAATTATTAAGGAAAACTGCCCCAATATTGTAGATCCAGAGGTTAAAATTGAAATTGAAAGAATTCACAATCACCTTCTGAAAGAAATTCCAAAATGAAAACTCCTAGGAATATTATAGTCAAACTCCAGAGCTCCCACATCAAAGAAAAAATATTGCAAGCAGACAGAAAGAAACAATTAAATACTTTGGAGTCACAATTAGAATCACACAAGATTCATCAACTTCCTATTTAACAAAAGGCTTGGAATATGATGTTCTGGAAGGCAAAGGAACTAGCATTCCTGATGAAAAGGCCAGTGCTGAATGAAAAAAAATTAGCTGCAGAAGATTCAAGAAAATCATAAAAAAGGTGAATATGGAAGAGAAATCATAAGAGAATCATTAAAGTTAAATGGTTTACACTCCCATTTGGAATGATTATGCATGTAACTCCTAAGAACTCTATCATTTTGGGGCAGGTAGAAGTAGTCTACATAGACAAAGGTCATGGGTATAAATAGATTATGTTTAATTATCTCAAAAAATTTGAAAGGATGAGAAATCAAGATTTAGATGGAGAAGGGGGAATGGAGAAAAAGAATGGAGAAAAGTATTTTACTTAAATGAGGCATATAATAAAGAGCTTTTACAGTAGAGGAGAAAATGTATATGGGGGAATAACAGGCAATGCTTCAATCTTGATTTCATTGGAAATGCCTGAAAGAGGGAAGATTATGCATGCACACAAACACAGATCCACAAGTTGGTACAGGGATCTATCTTACCCTAAAGATAAATAGGAGGTAAAGGTGACAAAAACAAAGGAAGGGGGAATGATAAAAAGGAAGATAGATCAGGGGAGGTAGTGATCAGAAGCAAAACAGATATGAAAGGACAGGATAAAAAATAAAAGACAAGAATAAATAAAAGAAAATAGGATGGAGGAAAATATACAGTAATCATAACTATGAATGTGAATGGGATGAGCTCAGACATAAAACAAAATGGATAGCAGAATGGAGTAGAAACCAGAATCCAACAATAACAATTTTGTTGAATGAAATCTCTTTTCCTCTTGAAGAATTATACTCAGATTTGCTGGGTAGATGATTCTTGGTTGTAATCCTAGCTCCTTTGCCTTCTAACACTTGAAACAGAAAAAAATACATATAGAAATAGAGATAGGGAAAAATCTAATTTGCTTAATCTAATATTCTTTAGTTGAAGGAATAGAGGGAGAGGTAGCAATCATGATCTAATCTAAGCAAAAAGCAAAAGTAGACTTAATGAAAAGACATATTCAGGGAATTTTCATAAAAGACAATAAAGTAATATTAAAAAATAATAAATTCTCTAATAATGGCTTTTTTCTCAATGAATCAAATTTATAAAAATAACAGCCATTCCCTGAACATCATTTATCAAGGAATCTGGCCAGTCAATTTTCAGAAGTTATCAAAATTATCTATAGTTATATGAAAAAATGCTCAAAATCACTATTGATTGGAGAAATATAAATTAAAGCTACTCTGATTTATTACTTCACACTTTTCAGAAATAACAAATTCTGGGAGGAATGAGGGAAAATAAGTATAGTAATGAATTGTTAGTGGGGTTGTGAACTGATCCAACCATTTTAGAGTACAAATTGGACCCATGTGCTATAAAACTATGCATAACCTTTGATACAGAAATACTTCCAGAAGGTTTGTACTCCAAAGAGATTTTTTAAAAAAAGGAAAAAAAACCACGTATATGAAAATGTTTATAGTATTCATTTCTTTTTTTTTTTTGGCAGCATAGAATTGAAAATTAAGAAGGTCATCAATCTGAGGGTGATTGAACAACTTGCTGTATATTATTGTAATGGAATATTATTATATTATAAGAAATAATGAGGAAAATGGTTTCAGAAAAAAATATGGTGCAGAATGAAGTGAGTAGAAGCAGTAATAGTGATATTGTCATAATGATGATGTAATGTTGTTGTAATGATGTAATGATGATGAGCTACTTTAATCAATACAATGATTCACAAAAAATTTAAAGGACTCATGATGAAAAATCCTATCCTACTCCAGAAAAAGAACTGAGTGCAAATTAAAATATAATTTTTTATTGTTATAAGAAACAATGCTACAAACAAGCAAGAAAAAAGCAGGGGTAGCAATCCTTATCTCAGACAAAGCAGCTGGAAAAATAGATAGCGTTAAAATAGATAAGGAAGGAAACTATGTCCTCCTAAAAAGTACCATAGACAGTAAAGCGATTTCAATACTGAATATATGTGCGCCCAATGAGATAGCATCCAAATTCTTAGAGGAGAAGCTGAAAGAACTGCAGGAAGACATAGACCGCAAAACTGTACTAGTGGTAGACCTCAACCTCCTGCTCTCAGGTCTAGATAAATAGAATCATAAAATAAAGAAGAAAGAAGTTAAGGACGTAAATAGATCATTAACAAAACTATATATTTTTGGGGGCGGGGGGAAGAGGCTTGGTGGTCGCTTAGCGGGGGAAACATAATCCCCTTATAAAGGAATGTTACAGAACTCGGCCCCTCATTGTTTAAGAGTTCATGGGAGGGAGGACAGAAGGGATAAAATAATCCCCTTATAAAGGAATGTTACAGAACTCGGCCCCTCATTGTTTAAGAGTTCATGGGAGGGAGGACAGGGGGGATAAAAGTGTCTGCTGAGAGGTGGGGAGGGAGAGGGAATGTGATCACAGAAGAATAAAGACTCATTACCCACCTCAGGCGCTCTGTCTGGTTCTTCCCCCATCAAAGAGTGGGGGCCGGAGGTACCCCGAAGACTCACCACGCGTTGGACTGGTGAGTAAGAGGACGGACTAGCATTAAGAAGCCGGCGTTGTAAATAAAAACCCGGCAAGTGGTGCCGAAACCCGGGACCTGATTTTGCTAGGGAACGTCTGAATCCGCTGGTCGGATTCTCCAGACAGCCTCGGTCGTTTCCGACCGGGAGGAAGGAGAGGGCGTTTACTCTCAGATATTGCCTGAAGGACATATCCCTATTGTGTTGACTATGCTTTCTTTCTCTCCCCTTTCTCCTTCTGCTCTAATCATGCTCCTTGCCATGCTGGCCTGTCTGATTGTGCCCTGCTTCCTCCTTCTCTTTTGCCGAACGGGAACTTTCCAGTTCTGCCACCTGTTAGGATTGCAGCCTCCGCTAGTAGACAGCATGGGGGGCCGGAATAGTATTCCCGCCTTTGAGCCGGAGGAAAAAGAGGCCGTTGCAGCGCAGCTTTATAAACTCTGCGCCAAGCATGGCTGTAAATTACCTATCAAGATGTGCCGTGCTTTTGTTGAGAATATCTGGAACATCTGCCCTTGGGTGCAACATAGTGGGATCCAACCAGATAAATGGAAGGTGGTAGGGCAGCAGATGGCCTCCTATAATGACACCTTCCCGGGAAAACTGACCCCCAAGGATTTTACAGTGTATAAGATAGTGGATGCAGCCCTGCATCCCCAGAAGGTGACTTTGGCCCGAACAATCAGCACTCAGGTGGGTAGCTCGTTGGCGGGATCGGATTCAGAGGGCTCAGAGGAAGAGGGAAGGCCACCCCCTCCCCTGTATCCGTGGGAGGAACTTAGAAGAAACAATGGGGGAACAAGGGGCCCCCAGGGAGAAGAAAATGCCGCATGCCCCTCCTTACCGAGACAGAATGAAAAGGGGGAGGGCGATGAATGTGGCACACTTAGAGATTCAGGGCCGGAAGTTTCCGAGCGCGGGAAGGGAGGGGTGCAAACAGTCCTCAGGGGTGGCAGGAAGAGGAGCGTGAGTAGGTGGGACCGGGAGGCTGCTGACGAGGAGGGAGAAGTCCGCGCTGATTGGACAGCTGCCGCGCCCCAGGCTTGGCGGCCCAGCCAGGAAACAGAGGCAAAAAATCCCCCGTGTTCCTTGTCCGCCCTTCAGAGATCCCCTCAAGGGCTCCGCCCATCCGGCCTACTTGCCACCAGTGCCTCCATAGCAATAGAGAAAGGGGAGGAGGTGGACTGGGATGACTGGGGCCTCTACCCGGTATTTACGGACCCCCTTACCGGAGCCCGAGACTACCACCCTGTCCCTTTTAAGATGCTTAAGGAACTTAAGGAGGCCGTGACTAAATACGGCCCAAGCTCCCCTTATGTAAAAAGACTGATGCAAAACCTCTTTGCTACGCACCCTTGGACCCCTGCTGACTTTGACGAAATTGCAGCCGCGTGCCTGGATGCCTCCTTATATTTAGCTTTTAAGGCTCAGGCCCGCAGAGAGGCCTCTAAGCTGGCAAAATCCCGAGGTTATACTCCCCTGGATTTAGCCATTGACCTCCTGTGTGGAACTGGAGCCTATACTGACCCTGCTGTTCAGGCCCGGTATGGCCAGTTTGAGCTAGAGACTGTTAAAGAAACACATGTTGCAGCTTGGGATAAGATTGGAGCCATGAAAGGGGGGAGAGCCACACAGAAGTTGGTTGGGCTGAAGCAGAGAGCAGATCAGACACCCCTCTCATTTGTGAACGAGGTTAAAGAGACCTTGATTAATGCCCAACCCTACGGGGTGAGAGGAATTTCTTTCTTTTTCAGGCCTTCTGATCATCGTAGGGATCCTTGGAGGTGCTCCATCTGAAGGAAATCCGACATGGGGAATACTCCGAGTTATTCCCTCTCCCCTTCCGGTAGCACGGAACTCCCCGATCTACCCTCGCCTGCTAGTGACCAATACATCGATGGGGCTCCCTTCTGCCTCGGTGGGGCCCCTCATGTGTGGCCACAGGGGAAAACATCGAGGATCCCATACCATGGAGGGATTGCCAGATGGCGGGAGGATACCCCCTTGAGGGTGAACAAGGACGCTGATTCTGGGAATCACCCTACTTGTTGTCTGTTTCTGCCGCCTAGCTAGGCGACAGAGGGGTTATATGCTTCTTACTCAGAAAGCCTTCATGGCCATAGAGACGGGGGAGGATCCCCAAGTCTGGCTAGCCGCCATGCATGACATGTGACACCTAGGGGTAAGACGAGGTAAACCCCAAGACGGGCAACTTCTCCTCACCCAGCCACCTAAGACAGGCCCTGAGGGTGTCGGGCGCCTAGGACGGGCAAGGTCCTGGGTTGAAGGAGATGACCTAAGACAGGGTTCCTCGCCCCCGGCTATCAGAGGCCAGTAGAAATGACACCGCTTAAGGCTAACCTCAGCACCGCTTAAGGTCACACCAAGTGATAACCTTGTAAAACAGAAAGGGGGGAGATGTTGGGGGCGGGGGGAAGAGGCTTGGTGGTCGCTTAGCGGGGGAAACATAATCCCCTTATAAAGGAATGTTACAGAACTCGGCCCCTCATTGTTTAAGAGTTCATGGGAGGGAGGACAGAAGGGATAAAATAATCCCCTTATAAAGGAATGTTACAGAACTCGGCCCCTCATTGTTTAAGAGTTCATGGGAGGGAGGACAGGGGGGATAAAAGTGTCTGCTGAGAGGTGGGGAGGGAGAGGGAATGTGATCACAGAAGAATAAAGACTCATTACCCACCTCAGGCGCTCTGTCTGGTTCTTCCCCCATCAAAGAGTGGGGGCCGGAGGTACCCCGAAGACTCACCACGCGTTGGACTGGTGAGTAAGAGGACGGACTAGCATTAAGAAGCCGGCGTTGTAAATAAAAACCCGGCAATATATGATAGATTTATGGAGGAAATTGAAGGGGATAGAAAGTAATATATCTTTTTCTCTGCAGTACATCACTTGTACAAAAATATTCATAGCAACCCTGTTTGTGGTAGAAAAGAATTGGAAATCAAGTAAATGTCCTTCAATTGGGGAATGGCTTAGTAAACTGTGGCATATATATATATATATATATATATATATATATATATGTCATGGAAAACTATTGTTCTATTAGAAACCAGGAGGGATGGAAATTCAGAGAAACCTGGATGGATTTGCATGAACTGATGCTGAGTGAGATGAGCAGAACCAGAAAAACACTATACCCTAACAGCAACATGGGAGCAACAATCAGCCTTGATGGACTCACTCATTCCATCAGTGTAACAATCAGGGACAATTTGGGGTTCTCTGCAATGGAGAATACCATCTGAATCCAGAGAAAAACTGTGGAGTTTGAACAAAGACCAAGGACTATTACCTTAAATTTAGGGGAAAAAAACCTGGTATCTTACTGTCTAATCTTGCTATCTCTTATATTTTATGTTTCTTCCTTAAGGATATGATTTCTCTCTCATCACATTCAATTTGGATCAATGTATACCATGGAAACAATGTAAAGACTGATAAATTGCCTCCTGTGGGGGGTAGGGGGAGGGAAGTAAGATTAGGGGGAAAATTGTAAAATTCAAAATAAATAAAATCTTTAAAAAAACAAATAATCGAGAAAACCAATCAGAAATATATATTAAACTCTGGACTATGTAGCAAACACTACTAAATTCTTGAAATATAAGCAAAGGTAAAGAAAATTAGCCACTGGTTTTAAAGAACTCACATTCTAATGGGAGAAAGAACAGATTAACAACTAGATACATTTCAAATACATAATGCATAGAAAGTAGATGTGAAGACTTGGAAAGAGAAATTTAAGTGGCATAAATGTAATCAGAGGTAATGTGAAGCAGAGGAATGAGGCAATAAGACTTATTTTAAACCATTGGTCTGACATTTAATATCCAAGCCTAGACAATTATATCCCCTTTGAGCCTTGGTTTACTCATCACTCATATATGAATAATAATAATACATATACAGGGTAGTTAGGTGGCACAGTGGACAGAGTGCCTAAGCTAGGAAGATTCATCTTCCAGAATTCAAATTCAGTCTCAAGACACTGGCTGAGTGACACAAATGTTTACCTTAGCTCATGTGCTAGAGAAGGAAATAGCAAACCATTTCAGTATTTTTGGCAAGAAAATACATTTATAACTTCCTATGGAATTTGTGCTTTCCCTCATGCCTGCTTTTTGTCTTCATTTACAATTTTTAACTTTCTTCAACCCATTTTTTTTTCAAGAAATCTTTTTCATTCATCCTCTACTCCTTAATGTTAGTGCCTTCACTTTGCTGATTGTTTCCAGTTTTATTTAGCATGTACCACATTTCCCCATGATAAGATACACCCCTTTTTGAAAAATTTGGAGTCTAAAAACTGAGAGCATCTTATACAGTGGTTGTAGATTTGTTTACTTGCATCTCCCACTTTTTCATGTTTGTTGTCTTTGGGCTCATTATTATGCATTCATTACCAGTATATTAAGCTACATTTTGCCATGTTCTGCCCAGAAATGGCTCAGAAATTATTTTCCTCCAGAGCTTAATTCAATTTAAAATTGACAAGTTTGCAAAAGTGAATGGAAATTGTGCTGCTGGACACCAGTCTGGTCCTCCTCCAACTGAGAAAATGATCCAAGACTGGGAAAGAGAAACCCTACTGAAAACACCATGACAGAAGGTCATGAGATGCAAGGCAGCCAAATGGCTTGAGTTAGAGAGGGAATTGAAGAGATGGGTTGAAGAGCAAAGGGCTATTGGAATTCCTGTGTCCACAAAGATGGTTCAGCAGAATTGCTGATAAAAAAGAAGTGATGAATTTCAAAGGAGGACTCAATTGATGCTTCCAGTTCCTTAAACAGAATGGACTAAGAATGCACTAGACTTGCCCAAAAGATGCCTGAAAGCTATTAGCAGAAGGTCCTTGAATTTCATGATGAATAAAACTTGGATTTGATACTTTTATGTAATACATTTTTTTTCAAATTTCGGGCTGCAAAATTAAGGTACATCTTATACATGGGGAAATATGATATATTGTTTGTAAATTTTTGTTTACATGGTACCTCCTCCATTAGACACAGGAATTGTTTTGTGCTTTTTGTTTTTCTTGTACTTAGCTAGCACATAATGAATGTTTATAATAATAATAATAATAATTATTATTATTATTATTATTATTGTCCTTTATTCTCAAAGAAGACTACAACATCAGGGAGGAGATGCCTTGATGACTACATGAATTGGATTTGAGTTGGGGGCGGGGCTGTATTGAGTCACTAGCCTTACTTTCTCCTCCAGAGTCACCTGGATCCAATGGTCAGATATGAATCAGGAAGGTTGGAGTTGACTCTAAATGCAAGGCAGTCAGGGTTAAGTGACTTGCTCCAGGTCACACAGCTAGTGAAAATCTGAGGCTGGCTTTGAACTCCTGTCCTTCTGACCTCAAGTGCTTTACCCACTGTGCTTGTTGACTAGACTTGACTTAGAGGGAGACTGTAGTATAAGTATAAAGAGAGATGAATTTGTTCCTGGATCAGAGGACTCAAATTTGAAGATCTGACTCAAGTTCTCTTTCTTTTTTCCCCCTTTTTTGTTTATTTATTTTATATTATTACAATAATATTGTAGTGAGAATAATCATAAACCCCACTCCCCCCAAAAAGATGAGAAACCTCAAGAATAGTGAGAGAGAGAAAAAAGGTGTACTTCAATCTGTGTTCAGATTCCAGTGGCTCTGTCTCTGGAATGAGTTGCCTTCACCATCACAGCTACCAGAGAAGTTGCTTCTCTTTTTTTCCACAGTTGCTATCACTAGCTGTTTTTCCCTCTACTCTATTCCTCTCCACTCTCATCTATTCCATTCTCTCTCTCCTTTCATCCTGTCCTTGTTCAGAAGTGTGTTGTATTTGAATACCCTCTCCCATGATCTTTCATCACCTACTACCTCCTTCTCTCCCCCTGTTCCCCCTTATCCCATCCTTTTCCTCTCATTTTTTTCTAGGGTAAGATAGGTTTCTGTACCCTATTAAATGTGTATGCTATTTCCTCTCTGATCTATTTCTCATGAGAATGAAGGCTCACTCATTCCCCCTTGCCTTCTCCCATTCCACTCCATCATAAAAACTTTTTCTTTACTTTTATGTGAAATATCTTAGCCCCTTCTTCCTCTCCTTTATCTTCCTCCCAGTACTTCCCTTTATCATCCATTGACTTCATCTTTTTTATTATATTATATCATTATATTCTGCTCCTACCTGTGTCTTGTCTATATATGCTCCTTCTAACTGCTCTTGTAAATGAAAAAAATTTTATGTTATCAGTATCTTCTTCCCATGCAGGAATACAAACAGTTAAACATCATTAAGTTCTTCATAGTCAGTCCTTCTCATCCACCACTTCTAGGGTTCACCTGAGTCCTGTACTTGGAGATCAAACTTTCTGTTCAGCTCTGGTTGTTTCAGTAGGAAAGTTTGAAAGTCCCATTTCATTGAAAGTCCAGCTTTTCCCTTGAAAGAGGATGTATAGCTGGATAGTTGATTCTCAGTTGTAAACCAAGATCTTTTGCCTTCTGGAAAATCATATTCCAAGCCTTATCAGCCTTTATTGTAAATGCTGCCAGATCTGTGTAATCCTGACTATATAGAGCCATGGTAGTTGAATTGTTTGTTTCTGGAAGTTTTTAGTATTTTCTCTTTGACTTGGTAGTTTTGGAGATTGGCTATACTATTCCTGGCAGTGTTTCTTTTGGGACCTCTTTCAGGATGTGATCGGTTTATTCTCTCAATATCTATTTTATCCTATGCTTCTAGGATCTCAGGGTAATTTTGCTGTGTTATTTCTTGAAAAATGAAGTCTAGGCTCTTTTCCTGGCCATGACTTTCAGGTAACCCAATAATTTTTAAATCATCTCTTCTGGATCTGTTTTCAAGGTCAGTTGTTCTTTCAATAAGATATTTCACATTTTCTAATTTTTTTTGTATAGTTTTATTTCTTTTTGAATTCTCACAAAGATATCAGCTTCATTTAGTTCCATTTTTCATTTGAAGGAATTATTTTCTTCAGAGAGTTTTTTTTAATCTCCTGTTCCAGATGGCTAATTCTGCTTTTTAAGGCATTTTTCTCATTTGTTTTTTGGGTTGTTTTTGTCCATTTGGCCTAAACTGGTTTTTAACATGTTATTTTCTTCAGTATTTTTGTTATTTCTTTCACCAAGCTGCTGACTTGGTTTTCATAATTTATCTGCATCACTCTCAATTCTTTTCCCAATTTTTCCTCTACCTCCCTTAATTGCTTTTCAAAGTCTTTCTTGAGTTCATCCATAACCTGAGCCCATTTTCTATTTCTCTTGGAGGTTTTAGCTATAGAACCTTTTATTTTGATGTCATCTGAGTATGTTTTTTGATCCTTCATGTGTCCAAATAATTTTCTATGGTCAGATTCTTCTTTTTCTTTTTGCTCATTTTCTCAGTCTATGACTGATTTACCACACTTCTAAGGCTTTGGGGGGGGGTTTGGGACAACCCACTGGTATCTTAATTTCTCCAAGGTCTTATGAGAAGCTCTGACTGCTCTCTTGACTGTTTTCAGGCCCCTCCCCTCTACCCTGGAGCTATGAGGAGGGTCCCAGCTCAGCTATGGTGGTATGGAAACCCAAACTGCAACTTTGACCTGAGTGTGGGCAAACAGCCAAGTCCTGCCCCAGGGAGAGCAGAAGAGACTTCTGCAGTCTCCTCCAACCCCTTTACCATCTATGGACTGGGAGCTCTGGATGTGCTGTGTGGCTCTGCGGACTCCTGTGGCAGGTTCTCACCACAGAGCTGCTCTGAGGCCAGAGCAGCACTCAGTCTCACCATCCCTTCTGGCTATCCCTGTTGATCCCTGGGCCAGGAGTTCTGGAAACTTCCCCCTCTGCCATGTACCCAGGTGCCATCCTGGCTGTGCTGTGCTGTGACTGAGCTGCAGCTTTTTCCAAACCCTGGTCCCAGTGGAACAGATCTTTGCTGTGGAACTTCTAAGTTGTTTTGGACTGGGAAATTGTATCATTCAGTCTTTCTGTGGGTTCTGTCCCTCAAACTTTTGACTAGAGTCATCATAATTTGATGGCTTTTGGAGCTTTTTTTGTGGGGGGGAATTAGTTTCTGGGAATTCCTCCCTTCAAGCTGCCTTCTTGGCTCCACCCTCCACATATTCTCATGTTCTCTTTCTGCCACTTACTGCCTGTGTAATCTTAAGAAAGTCAGTTGAATTATATGGACCTCAGTTTGCTTTCATATTAAATAATAGCAAAGGATTAATGCCTCATAAGGACTCTTCAGCTCTAAACCTAGACTCTTGTGATCTTCTTGTCCAATTCCCTTATTTTTTTCAGAGGGTTAGACTGATAGAAAATGGCCTGCCCAACTTGATAAGGGTGTACTTAAAAACCCATAGCTCCCAACTCTGAATATAGTGATTTTCCAATTATACAATACTGCCTATGATAAGATTTAAGATTTGAAAGGAAAATTAAAAGTTATTTGGTCAAGCAACCTCATTTTATAGATGAGAAAATTTAGGTTAAATAGTGAGTTGCACACATTGACAGTCATTTGAATTTGAATTCAGATCTTCCTGCCTCCTACTCCTATGTTTTATCCACTGTACCACCAATGTGTACCAACTTCACAGCTGATAGAATGCATTTGTTGTTGTTTAGTCATTTTTCAGTTGTGTCTAATTCTTCATGACTCCTTTTGGGATTTTATTGGCAAAAAATATTTGAGTGGTTTGCCATTTGCTTTTCCATCTCATTTCATATTTTTTTTGTTGTTGTTTTATGACAAATAAGACATTTCTTTATGAAAAGCACAAATTACCCCTGTAATTGTGGAGAGACACATGGAGTGTTGGAAGAAATAAAGAAGGGGAATTGGGAGGGTGGGACAGAATTATATAATAGAATTCAAATTATACTTTCATTAAGAAAACCATCTCTTTTGGTGGAAATTTCCTGTGATAAAAACTCTAATTTCTGAGAGCCCAAATGCCACTTTCATTATTATCTATAGGATCAAAATGGCAGATTATCTTCTGGCTGTGAGATAGCTATAGTAACCAACCAGGGTTTATTGTTTTGGTGATCATTGTGTGAGATTATAACTCAGAAGATTAAGATGAAACCTGAACTATGGAACATTTATGATAGATACTAGGAAACTCTCTGATAGGGAAATTGAGTTTGCAAAACTAGTCTAATTAACCTTTTTGTACTACTACTCCCAAGGGATGGAAAAAATGATTTTCATGATTTTTTTTTCCATCTCAGGATTCCCTTTGCTATTTTAACCTTTCCCTAGGCCACTCCCAGGACATGTGTCATCCCTCCCATAGAGGGCAGGCATCAATACCATTCATTCATTCCAAAACAGCACCCTCTGCATTGTCCCTTTTGAGAGAGCTAAGTAACTTCTTCCATGATGTATACCTATTCTCTCTAGATCTGAACTGAAGATTATATGAGCGAAGTGAATAGCTCATCCCAGAAAAGGCTATCTAAATTTTATTTTCTTCCCAATGCCTGTTACTCTTACCAATTTTTTTCTTTTCAAAATGAATGAAATGGTTATGGCTCTATGGCAAACTAGTCATCTAAAAATTTGACATTCTGTTGATATGAATATCAACTTTAATGGATCAGTATTATTTGAGTGTCATGATTTATAGGGGAAAATTAAGTTTTAAAGTGCATAATACAAAAAACATAAAGGATATAAAACCCTACTCTCCTGAATTCACTAAGCCAAAAATACAGAAACTGAACTTTAGATAATTTCAACTCAGGAAAATATTACTGACCAGCCTTCCTTGCAGTCCTTAGGTCAATCCTTTTATAATTCAGACCACCAAGCCTGTAAAATATTAGTAGGTCTAAGCCAATGGATGAGGTAGAGAATGAGCAATGGCCATACTACAGCTGCAATAGCCTCAGGAGTCTGACCAAGTTTCCACCATATTTACCACACCCATGTAATTTGTTTCTTTTCCTGATATTAAAAAAAAACTGTCCTCTAAATAACAGCCAGTGACCTGCTCATCTACAAACTTAAAATGGATGAACAATGTGACAATGGTAGCCAAAAGTGCTAATGTCAATTTAAGTTGCATTGAGAGACTAAGTAGTTGAATCTATATTGCTCCTTGTTCTATGATCTGTGAAACAGTGTGCTCATTTTGGAATAGAAGAAAGGTCACATCCTCTGGAGTTCATCCAAAGGAAGGTGAGAAGTTTTTGATCTCATACTATATGTAGAACATTTGAATGAACTAGGATTGTTTAGCCTGGAATGGAAAGGAAAAGAAAGAAGGGGATGGGGAAGTAGGGAGCTCAGGAAGGATACTTGAAAGTTGTTTTAAGATATTTAAAAGCACTACAATACGCCTTCTTTGGTTCCCCTGATGATAAAATCTCCTGGTTTTCTACAAGAGTGCTCATTTTCTCTTTCTTTTCTTCATCCTAGCATCTTAACATAAATATTACCAAAATTCTGGCCTTGTCTCTTTTATCATTAGTCAAGAAACTGGGTTTAAATCCCTACTCTGACAATTACTATTTGTATGACCTTGTACAAATAATTTAACTTCTTTGATACTCAATTTCCTATTGAGGAAAGGAAACAATATTTACAATTCCTAACACCATATTTGTAGTTGAATAACCTATATCTACCCTAGGATGTCCAGAAGATGAATTGGAAAATTTCAGGCCTGAAGATTAAATCATAGGAAAATTGATTGGAGGAACAATGAATTTTTAGCTTGGAGAAAACTTGTGAAGGGTGCAGTCATTGTCGTCAAGTTATTTGATGGTCTATCATGTGAAAGAGAGATCAGACTTGTGCTAATTTATCTAGACCTAAGAATGAATGACACTAGTTAAAACTTGTAGTGAGTCAGAGCTAGGAATCTTCTCTTTACTACTTGTCTCCTGAGCTATAAAAAGAGAATAATAATCAATCAATCAATATTTCTAAGCACCAAGGGGAGATACACAAAGAGGCAAAAGACAGTTCCAGCTCTGAAGGAATTTGTACTCTAAGTGGCAGGAGATAATATGCAAACAAATTATATTTAAAGTAAGTGATATACAGGATAAATAGAAAATAATCTATCCTGTCTCCCTCCTAAAATTGTTATGAAGATCAAATGAGGTAATGTATGCAAGAGCACTTTGTGAATTCTAGTACTATAAAAATAAAATTTTAAAGGCTATCAGAAAATAGCAGTTAAAACTATAGTGAACCAAGGGTTAACCTTACAGTAAGATGTTTCAGATCAGAAGTTTCATTATATTTCTTTTACCTTAGGAAATGACTTGTGTTTAATACTATACTGTTTTTGGTTGTTGTCAAATATAAATAATTACATAATGGATAGTCATAGTCACATTGTTTTTCTGCCTATGTTTGTAAACTGAGGCATGGAGAGGATAAATGAATCATCTCCAGCCATATGATGAGTCAGACAGAACAAAATTTCCAAGTTGTCCTTTCTGACCCTTCATTCACCTTATCTCTTACCATTTTAACTTTTCACCCTTAAGAAAATCCTAATGAAAACAGTCTTAAGTGGGAAATCCCACTGTTTTTCTACTTACTTTAAAAAAGAACACTTTGTGTGTTTTTATTAGATACCATTGTTCCATTTGCCAAAATATCAGCTCATGTTTCTGGAATCTCTGAAGCTCCAAAGAATGGAAATGATTTATGTGCATAAATTTCTTCTTTAAATATTTTCTCTAGCATGAGGCTGCCATGGAATTTTCAAAATCAATATTTTTCCATTAAAAGTCTTCAGGAGTTTAATCTAGTGTCTTATGTACAAGCTGTAATCAATTTCATTCAGTAGCTAAATTATGCAAATTCCATTCCTTCATGGAATTTTAATATAGTCAAAGATTAAGGAAAAATTCTTTCAGTAGTTTCCTTATCATCCATTTGTTATACAAACAAGGCCTGGCTTCCAAAAGGAAAGACCAATTTTTGCCTACACAAACACCCACAGAAAAGATAACTATATAATTTAGTGTTAGACCACTGATCAATATTATGTGTGCCTAGAAACCTTTCATAAGTAAAGTTTTAGGTTAAATGCCAAAAAATATTTGAGAAATTTGGGCTTTGTTTTTCAGATATAGCAACTTAAATTCTATATATTTGCCATAGTGGGAGTAGAATGCTTTTTTTTTTTAATTGCTTGATTATTCAACCTTCACAAAAAGTGGTACCTCTGCAGGTACTAAAGGTGTTACAGACCTACCTATCTGTAACCATAGCTACAAAAATCTGGAAAGCAAGGTTCTCATTGCCAAAGTCCTTAAGATTGTTAAAAGGCTCAACATTAGATATGGATATGGTTTTATCAATGAAAAAATATTCCATTAAAGAAGATTAATTCCCATTTTCTTTTTCTCTGTGCCCTTAGCACCAAAGGGTATTTCCATATAATTCCTCTGGCACAGAGGCAATACTTGAAAGACTTCAATTATTCAGATATTTGTTTGAGCTTTTCTCTTCCAAAAAAACCAGAGAATCCAAAAGCATATTGTAATTATGAAAGTGTAAAAAAAATTAAAAAAAATAAAAAAATAAAAAAAGAAAGTGCAAAATTTGGAATCAGAAGACCCAATTCAAACCTTACTTTGGACATTTTTAACCTGCACAATTATAAGAAAGTCATTTAAGATCTTCAAGTGTTGCTTTCCTCATTTGCAAAATGGGGATAATAATGCTTTCCCCATCTGTCACATAGGCTTATTAAAAGAAATCCACTTTATATATTTCAAAGTGCAATAGAGATATAAATTATTATCGCTGTGATAGTTGTGATAATACTCTCCCATTGTTATTAGGGCCTTTGTATCTTTGGTTCAAAAGTTTTCTTTCTTAAACTACTGATAAGCATGTCATCGTTATTATTATACCATGAGAAGTCATTTCATTTTCTTTTTAGGTTTTTTTGCAAGGCAAATGGGGTTAAGTGGGAGAAGTCATTTCTGAATTATTCACCAGGCTTCACCCTTCTTGAAACATTATCTCTGCCTTATTGAAACAATTCCCCTCTGAAATTTGGTGAGCTGACACTCATAACTGGAATATAGTTCTAAATTCTATATGATATTCAAAGAAATAGGGTAGGTAAAATGGACTTCAAGAAGCTGAACTCAAGAAGAGAAATTCAGGAAGTTGAGAGGAGGAAGAGAATGGAAAGGACTTTCCTGAAAGTAATGGTGGGGAAAACAGTACTGATTTTGTTATAGATATATTACAAACCATCTGTATAATAGATAAGGATTTTGGGAAACAGTTCACAAGATTGGAACAGAGGTAAAATTGAAGAAAGACTTCAATTATCCAGATATGTTAGAGTTTTCACTTTTCCAAAAGCAGAGAACCTAGCAAATTTTAACTTTTCATAACAATGTCATCCATTAAAAATGGAGGAGCTAACAAGGGAATATCTATTTTGCACCTGATTCTCATTAGTGGAAAGAAATTAGTTGTTGGGAACCCTAGGGAAAACTGAACATTCATTCCTAGAGTTTTTTTTTTTTTTGCAGAGAAGCTATCTTGGCAGAGCTCAACATGAACCCTAGATCTAGGGGAAAACAGATTTCAAAGAAATTAACTTTGCAAAGTATTTGGCAAGGTGAATCTTTTCTCTGAATGATCTCTTTCTTGACAAATACATTATCTTTCCTTCCTATAGACCAACTCTTTCTTAAACTACTGAAAAAAGCACAAAAAAACTATTCAAATTGCCACCCTTTTGTAATTTTTCCCCTATAGAGCATATCCAATTGGTGAATCAAGTCCCTGTGTGGTATTGGATCCATTTATTACTTAAGGAGCCATCTATCATTTGGCATGGGGATACAGAGTCAGTCTTGAAATTAGGAAAACCTGGGTTTAAAACTAAGCTATGACATACCCTCTTTGGGAAATTTGGCAAGCCTATTGACCGCTGCTTACTCGAGGAACCCCAATAAGACTATATATATATATATATATATATGTATATCAGAGAAAAATGCATACCTGCATTGATAGAAGCAGTTTTCTCACTTAAGAATGTGAATATATATATGTATGTATGTGCATATGTGTGTGTGTGTGTTTGTGGGTTTGTATGAAATCTGAAATAAAATACTAACAAAATTACCATTCCAGAAGAATGGCAATAAGGGGAGTGGTGAATTAAATAGAGGGTTTTTTTTTACAAAATTGAAACAAAATAAGTTGCCTTTTAATTTCAGATAGATAAAAGGAAGAATCTTTCCCTTTAGTATTTTTTGCAGTTATTGTGTTGCACAATTCCCTTGGTTCTGGCATTGTAATGAAGAGTATATGTTGGATACATCCTGTGTGTTTACATGGAATGTACACATTAGTTGAAATCCAGCATGAAAGAGTCAGGTTAAAAATTAAATATTATAGAATTAAACTTAAAAAAAAAAGAATTCTGTATATTAATGAAATCACAAATCCTGTATCTATACATTATCCCCTTGCACTTAATTCACTACTGTTACTGACATTCATTATTCAGGTTTGGTTTCTAAGTAGAAGAAACATTTTTATTACTTGTACCTTAGTAAAAGACTTTTTATTTGAAGAGTAAGCAAATAGTTCTCTCTCTGTGTCTCTCTGTGTCTCTGTCTCTGGATCTCTGTCTCTGTCTCTCTTAGTCTCTCTGGATTTCTCTCTCTCTCTCTCTCTCTCTGTATATATATATATATATATATATATGTATATATACACATATATATATTATATATATATCTCCTCTTAATTGTCCTATTAAGAGTGAAATAGGCTTCATCTTCTCTTGTAAATTTTTCAAGAAACTTTACTTAGGTTTGTCTCCTTACTCAAAGAAAGCAAGTAGCTTCTGCCAAAGTAATTCTCAGGATAATTATTAATATCTGTTATTCTACCAAATGTTCATACTAGGAAAACACATGGCTATTAAGATTATCATAATGTGAATTTTAAGGCTAATTATAAGAAAACTTGAAGTATAAGTCTTCCATACACTTATCAGTGGTTGGCACATGGTAGGTGTTTAATAAATGTTGACTGATTGCTTAATAGCTGATTCTGTCCAAGTTTTATGAAAGTGTTGAATGTGTCCAAAGGCAAACTTTCCCAAAACAAAAACCATGGCATTCTGAAGACTGACCATGAACTCAGCTATGTGTATCCTGGCCAGTCAGCATACTGACTAAAGCATATGAATTTATTGATAAGTAAGAGAAGAAACTAGCCTTTTTTTCTATTTAAGGCAGATCCATTCACACTCAAATTATATTTGTTTGAAAAATTCCCTTTATAAGGGAAATCAATCAATTTTTGAGAGGTTATGGGGGGGGGGGTGAGACATTAATGCATTTTTGGTGGAGCCATTCTGGAGAGCAATATAGAACTCTATGCCCAAATACCAACAAAACTGATCATAACCTTTGACCCAGCAATACCAGTCCTAGGCCTATATTCAGAAGAAACAATAAAAAATGGGGAAAGTTCATTAATTGGGGAATGGCTAAACAAATTGTGTGTGTATATGAGTGTTATGGAACACTATTGTTCTACAAGAAGCTATGAATGGTTGGACTTTAGAGACTCATGGAATGACTTACAGGATCTGATACTGTGAAGGGAGCAGAACCAAGAGAACAATGTATACATTAACAACAATATTTGAGTTGATCAATCTTGATGGATGTAGCTCCTTTCAGTAGTTCAGTGAGCTAGGACAGCCCTAGGAGACCTGCTATGGACAATGCAATCTACATCTAGAGAAAGAAAAACAAAACAAAAGAAAAAAAACAAAGAAAAACCTACAGAATCTGAATGAACACTAAGTTCACTTTTTAAAAATTTCTCTTATATTTTTCTTTCCTTTTTCATGGTTTTCTTTCCTTCCCCTTAGTCCTAATCCCTCATACAGAACATGTTTAATCTGTAAACATGTTAACACAAATGTATATGTACAATGTTCACCAGACTGTTTACCTTTGAGGGGAGAGAGGTGAGAAGGGAGAGTGGAAGGAAATTATGTAACATAAATATAAATACGCATGTGGATGAATGTTGAAAAACTTTCTTAACATATAACTGGATAAATAAAATAAAATACCAATTGGAAAAAAATTAAAATTGAAATTTACAAAAAGGACAATTTCCTTTAATAAAGGATATACTGCTTCTGAAAACAATGTATCCAAAAGTTTACTATTGCAGGCTCCTCATAAATTCCCCTCAAAAATATGGGAATGAGCAAAAAAAAAATGAAGATATCTACAAGGCTAGATCCTTTTCAATTATCTTAAGACTCCTCAATTTCCAAATCTTTGCCACAAGAAAAGATATGCTAAAATTATTTTTGTACATATAGATACTTTAACTTTTTAAAAAATCTCTTTTGGTATACAAATCTAGTAGTGCTATTGCTAAGTCTGTGGGTATACATGATTTTATAGACCTTTGGGCATAGTTTCAAGTGTCACCAGTCTGTTATTTATTTATTTATTTTTATCCATATGCACATACATATTTCCAAGTTACAAAATTTCCCTCCACGCTCCCTTCCCACCCCCTTCCCCTCAGTAAGTAATAGTCAGGTTAGCATTTTATATTTATATTTTGATAAACATGTTTTCAAATTAGTAATTTTGGGCATAAGGAATTATGATTAAGGGAAAGAGATACAAAAGAGATAATTTTTATAAAATGTTCATCAGATTTGGAAGGGTTGGCTTTTTTTCTGTGTGCTTTGTTTTGTTTTGTTTTTCTTCCTGTGGTTGGTGATAATATAGACCATTGTCAGTCAAATACAGTTGTCCTAGCTCTCTGGATTGCCAAGAGGAATTGCTCCCATCAAGGTTGTTCATCTCATAATGTTGTTGATGTGTACATTGTTCTCTTGGTTCTACTCCCTTCACTCAGCATCAGATCCCCTAAGTCATTCCATGCTTCACTGGAGTCCGACCATTTATGATTTCTTATAGAACAATAATATTCCATAGTATTGTTTAGCCCTTCCCCAATTTATGGACATCCCCTCAATTTCCAATTCTTTACTACTACAAAAAGAGCTGCTATGAATATTTTGGAACATGTAAGACTTTTCCCATTTTTTAATAATTTCTTCTGGATATAGACCTAGAAATGGAATTGCTGGATTCAAGGGTATGAACAGTTTTATTGCTCTTTGGGCATAGTTCCATATTGCTCTACCTGGGCATACTTTCAAGTTGCTCCTCATAATGCCTGAATCACAATTCCAAAGCATCAGTGCCTCAACTTTTCCACATCTACTCCAACATTTGTCATTTTCCTTTTCAGTTGTATTAGCCAATCATATACAGGAATATGGGGTAGTACCTAAGGATAGTTTTATTTTGTTTTTATCCAATCATAGTCATTTAAAGCCTTTTTATATAGCTATTGATAGTTTTAATTTCTTCATTTGAAAAGTGACTTCATATTTTTGGTCATTTATTAATTGGAGAATGATGTATAAATTTGATTTTGTCAATATATTTTTGGAGATGAAGTCTTTATCAGAGAAACCTGCTTCAAAATTTTTATCAGAGTTGTGATTGTTAGTTATATTTCCCTCCATCTTATTCTTGCCACTCCATTGTTCTCTTGGTTCTGCTCCCTTCACAGTATCAGATCCTGTAAGTCATTCTATGCTTCCCTAGAGTCCGACCATTCACAGCTTCTTGTAGCTTCTTGCCACTCCTTTCATTCTGTCCTTCCTCAAAAGTGTTTTGCTTCTGATTATTGCCTTCTCAAATCATCCCTCCTTTCCATGAGCACTGCTCTTCTCTTATCCTTTCCCCTCCTACTTGGTTGTCTTTTTTTTGTAAGATATTTCCCCCCATTCTACCTCTTCCTTTTCCTTTCTTTCAGTATATTCCTTTCTTTTAGTCCCTATTTTTATACATACCCTTCCATCATATTCAACTCACACATGTGCCCTCTATCTATTTACTCTTTCTAACTGCTTCTAATAATGAGAAAGTTCTTATGTTACAAATATCTTCTTCCTATGTTAGGAATATAATCGGTTAAAATTTATTAAGTTCCCTATGGTTTCTCTTTCCTATTTACATTTTTATTCTTCTCTTACTGAAAGTCAAATTTTCTATTCAGCTCTGGTCATGTCAAGCATCAGGAATGCTTGAAAGCCACCAATTTCACTGAATGTCTATTTTTCTCCCTAAAGAATTATTCTCAGTTTTGCTAGGTAGCGGATTTTTGGTAGTAATCCTAGCTCTTTGGGCTTCCAAATGCCAGAATCCTTTGATTCTTTAATGTAGAAACTGTTAAATCTTGTGTTATCCTGACTGTAACTCCATGATATTTGAATTGTTTATGTCTATTTGCTTTTCCCCTTGAACTGGGAGCTCTGGAATTCAGCTATTATATTCCTGCAAGTGTTCATTTGGGTATGTCAAAAACTGATTGATAGATTCTTTCAATGTCTATTTTATCCTCTGGATCTAGAATATTATAGTAGTTTTCCTTTCTAATTTCTTGAAGATGATGTCTAGGTTCTTTTTTGATCATGACTTTTAGGTAGTCCAATTTTTAAACTATCTCTCCTGGATCTAGTTTCTAGGTCAGTTGTTTTTACAGTGAGATATTTCATATTGTCTTCTATTTTTCATTTCTTTTTGCTTCTGTTTTTAGTTTTATTATATTTGATAAAGTAATTAGCTTCTATTTGTTCAATTCTAATTTTGAAGGAATTATTTCTTCAGTTGGCTTTGGACTCTCTTTTTTTCATTTGACCAATTCTGCTTTTTTAAGCCATTCTTCTATGCTTTGGATTTTTTTTTCTTTTTTTCCATTTGGTCAAGTCTGTTTTTTAAATTGTTATTTTATTCAGTATTTTTAGTGTGACTCATCAAACTGTTTTCTTTTTTCATGATTTTTTTTTGCATTACTCTCATTTCTTTTCCTAGTTTTGCCCTCTACCTTTCTTACTTGATTTTTAAAATTCTTTTTTGAACTCTTTGATGACCTGAAACCAATTTATATTTTCTTTGAAGCTTTGGATGTTGGAATTTTGACTTTGTTGCCTTCTGTGTCTGTGTTTTGATATTTTTTTTACCACCATTGTAACTTTTTATAGTTGGAATTTTTTCTGTTGTTTGCTCTTTTTTTCTAGACCATTTATTGACTTTTACCTCTGTGCTAAAGTGGGGCTCTGCTTCCAGGATGGAAGTTCTAAGCTTTAGGATCTTGTACAGCTGTTTTCAAAGATACTTCTACTTGTAAATTTTCAGTTATTCTAATGTGTTATGATCTAAGGATAGATAAATTTACTACTTTCCTGATTACAGATACTCTTTCCTTTTTGTAAAAAATATTTTACTTGCTTTTCTAACTATATGCAATGATGGCTTTTACCAATCTCTTTCAAGGTTTGGAGTTTTACACTTTTTCTCCCTTCTCTTCCCTCCCCCTTACAGAAAGCAAACTGATGTAGTTTTGAACTGTGATAAATATAGATCCATATTGATCATGTTTTGAAAGAAAAATCAGATCCAAATAGAAGACAGCATTAGAGTGAAAAAATGGCATAATACATGACAGTTTTTAAAAATTGAAGATGATAAGCTTTGGTGTTCTTTTCTTTGGTCAACAAGTACATCATGGTTGATCATCACCCCATGTTGTGTACAATGTTTTTCCTGTTCTGCTCATTTCACTCAGCAACAATTCACATAAGTCTTTTCAGGATTTTCTGAAATCCCAACCCTCAGGATTTCTTATTGAACAATAACGTTCCATCTCATTCATGTACCACAGCCATTCCCCAAATGATGGGCATCCCCTCAATTTCCAATTCTTTGCCACTGCAAAAGAACATCATTAAATATTTTTGAACATGTGAGATTTTTACCCTTTTCATGATCTCTTCAGTATACAGACCCAGTAATAGTATTGCTGTATTAAAAGGTATGCACATTTGTATTGCCCTTGGGCATAATTCCAAATTGTTCTCCAGAAAGATTGAATTAATGAATTAATGTCCCAGTTTTCCCACATCCCCTTCAACATTGATAATTTTCCTTTATATTATACAATCTGAGAGATGTGAGATGATATCTCAGAGATGTTTCACTTTGCATTTCTCTAATCAATAATGATTTAGAGAAATTTTTCATATGACTACAGATAACTGACTTTTTTCCATCTTAGAATTACCTTTCCATATCCTTTCATCATTTATTGGGGAATGACTTTTTTATTTTTATTTTTATAAATTTGACTCAGTTCTCTATATATTTTAGAAATGAGTCCTTTGTCAGAAACTCTAGTTGTAAAAATTGTTTCCCAACTTACTACATTTCTTTTAATCTTGGTTGCAGCATTTTTGTTGAAGCAAAACCTTTTTAATTCAATGAAATCAGAATTATTCCATTTGTTTTTTATAATGTTCTCTATCTCTTCTTTGGTCATAAACTGCTCCCCTTTCATAGATCTGACAGGCAAACTATTACTTGTTCTTCTAATTGGTTTATAATGTTACCTTTCATTTCTAGATGACCATATCTTGGTGTATATATATAAGGTGTGTATATATATATATATATATATATATATATATATATATATATATATATATGATGATCTATACCTAATTTCTGCCACACTATCTTTCAGTTTTTCCCAGCAGTTTTTATACCAGAAGTAGAATCTTTGGATTTATCAAACAGTAGATTACTATATTCATTTATTGTTGTCTCTTTTGTACTTAATCTATGCCACTCATCCAATACTCTGTTTCTTAGCCAGTATCAAGCAGCTTTGATGACTGATCTCTTATGACTAGGTTGCCTTCCTTCGCATATTTTTTTCATTAATTCCCTTCCTATTCTTGACCTTTTTTTCCCTCCAAATGAATTTGGTTACTATTTTTTTTTCTAGTTCACTAAAGTAATTTTTTGGAAGTCTGATTGGTATGGCTCTAAATATGTAATTTAATTGAGATGGAATTGTCATTTGTATTAAATTATCTGGGTTTATACATGAACAACAGACATTTTCCAGTTATTTAGATCTGATTTTATGTGTGTGAAAAGTGTTTTATGGTTGTTTTTATACAGTTTCCAAATGTGTCTTGGCAGGTAGACTCCCAAATATTTTATGTTGCCTGACATTATTTTAAATGGGATTCCTCTTTCTATCTCTTACTGCTGTTTCTTGTTAATAATATATATATATATATATATATATATATATATATATATATATAATGCTGAGGATTTATGTGGGTTTATTTTATATATCCTGTGACTTTTGTAAAGTTGCTAATTATTTCCAGTAGATTTTTAGATGATTTTCTGCAAAGAATAAGAGTCACAAATGCTCTTTTCTGCCTTAGAATTGTGTTGTGGGTCCCTTCTCCCTTTGTCCAAAAGCTCTGGTGTGATACTTCTTGCTCTAGGACTGCCACCTAGGACTATGGCTTGGATAGGCACAAAGGCAAAGAAATAGAGTCATGCCCCCACTGCTAGCAAAATAACCCTTGTAATCTCCTTTTGAGCAGTTGTTCGATGTGAGCTGAGAGTGAATCATCCTATGCCACTGCTGATTCAATTGCTCCCACCATTGACTTTTACTTTGCTGGGGACCAGCCTGAACTGACTTGGTCTGCACTGGACAATGCTTCACTATTATCCACAGACCTTTCCTTCCAACTTTCTAAGTTTTTTTAGGTTGGAAAATTATTTTACTCCTTCCTTTTGTGAGTCCCCCCCCCCCGAATTTGTTTTAGGGCATTATTTAAGGTGTTCAGAGGAGTTTGGGGGGAAATTGAGACTAGTCCTGCATTTTCATCATCTTGACTCCACTCCTAGTCAATTATTCTTAAATTATCTCTCCTCAATCTATTTTCCCAGTCAGCCGTTTTTCTATTATTTCACATTTTTTCTTATTTTTTTCATTCTTTTTTTTTGTTTTCTTATTTCTTGGTATCTCATGGAATCACTTACTTTTTTCTTTTTTTTTTTAAGATTTTTTTTTTTGCAAGGCAGTGGGATTAAGTGGCTTGCCCAGGGCCACACAGCTAGGTAATTATTGAGGTCACATTTGAGCTCAGGTACTTATGACTCCAGGACGGGTGCTCTATCTACTGTGCACTGCACACCTAGCCACCCCACAAATCATTTACTTTCACTTGCTCAATTCCACTTTTTAAGGAAGTATTTTCATCAGGCTACTTTTTTACATTTTCTGTTTGATGAATTCTGCTTTTTTAAGGAATTCTTTCCTTCAATGACTTTTTGTGCCTCTTTTGCCATTAGACCAATACTATTTTTTAGGTGTTATTTCCTTTAGTATTTCTTACGTGTCTCTTTTTTCCAGTCTGTTAATTTTCTTTTCATAATTTTATTTCATTACTTTCATTTCTTTTTCCAAATTTTCCACTACTAATATTGTCACATTCTTAAATCTTCCAGGGATTTTTGTTGGGTCTGAGTCCAATCAGCTTTTCTCTTTCAGACCTTGCTTGTATTCATTTTCACATTGTTATCTTCTTGTGACTTTGTTTCTTGGTCTTCCATGATATTACAATAACTTTTTTATGATCAAGCTGTTTTTGTTGTTTGCTTATTTTTTCACTATATCTTGACTTTGAATTTCATGTTAATTTTGATCTCTGCTCACCTAGGGATAAAGAGGTATCCCCAAATTTGACCCTTTGTTCCCATTACATTTTGTATTTAATAAATTGCCAAGGTCTGTGGATTCTATGTTTACAGCATATCTTACATCTCTATCTTCCTCTCTAATTCTACTGTCAAGAACCATTTTAGCTCAAAATCATAAACTCTCTTTTGGACTATTATTTTAGTCTCTGAAATGGCCTCATGGTCTATAGTCTCTTTTAAAACTCCCATTGTTCCCAAATAGAAATCATCTTTCAACTTCAATTGCACATGGTGTATTTCAGTAGCACCTCTTTATGCCATATGCATCTTTTAAAATATTTATTTATTATTTCTACTACATGCAGAGGTAGTTTTCAACATTCATTTTTGCCACATGTGTCTTGCACTAAAGTTAGTTGCTTGCTTCATCCCATATAGGAAGCAATACTGAAGACTTGATGCTTAAGGAGAGGATTATACTTTATTCATTTTTCTATTGTCCATGTAGTGAGTTCTTGACAAAAAATAGTTTTTGGTTAAATTTTAAATTAATGCAACCCTCTCTTTGAGTCCTTATTAACATTATTGAGTAATTTGCTTAGTTCAAAGCATTGTTTAAGATTAACTTTAAGCTCTTTTCAGCTGGTAATTCAGCGACATTTATAATGTACTTATTGAATATCATCTCATTTGTTTCTCACAATAGAACATGCAACACACAATATTATTTCTACTCAAGAGATGAAGAAATTGAGAAGTTAAGCAACTTGCCTATAGTAACCTTTATAGTAAATATCATAAGCAGCTTTCAAACTCTTGATTTTCCTGACTCTAAGTCTGGCATTCTAGACATCATACCACCCTGACATTTCCTGCTTGATGGACTGGCAATAACAAACCAAGTAATTACTTCCCTGCCTTAGGCGAAGTATATAGAGGTATTTAAAAGAGAGATCCTAGCTTTAAATTAAAGCTTTGCATCAGTATTCATTGAGGAACAAGAGAGTAGGAGGAGGTTTCAGAGTATATATGAGGTTTCAAAGCATCAGAATCACTCATCCTTAGTTGCAACTATCAAAATACTATCCAAAACTACTTTCACTGTCCTTTTTTGAAGACTATGACTAATTGACAATTGACTGAACATCATTATAAAAGTATATTTAGCATTCTTTTATGTTAATCCTTGGCAATAGGAATGGTTTTTAATCAAAGGATAATAGTTTTAGATTTTGAAGATGCTACAGTCTAATCCTAAAAGTATGTAGGTCAGGAAGTGACTTGCCTATACTTAGTAAAAAGTAACAAGGTCAGAAATCAAACCTGAGTCCTCTGACTTCCAATCTTGTGTTCCATTCAATGCCCAGTTAATCAGCATTGATTAAATACCTACTATGTACCAGAAGGGGCTTCTAAGTGGTATAGTGGATAGAGTTGTAAACCTGGAATCAGAAAGATATGATTTCAAATCTAACCTTAGATACTTACTAGCTATGTGACCCTGGGCAAGATACATTCCTATTGCCTCATTATCTTCATCTCCAAAATGAGCAGGAGAAATGGCAAATCAATGCAGTATCTGCAAGAAAAGATGGGATGGGATCACAGATACAGACATGACTGATAAGACTGAACAAAAGCAAATGTGCTGTCCGAGGTCCTAGACATATAAATACAATGAAAAAAATGATCCCTACTAATGGGTGAGACAAGGGCATATCTAGTTCCATATATATAAATGCAAATATATACAAAGCAGTTAAATACAAGAGAGTTGGAAGAGTCAATAGCAGTTGGATAGGATCCAGAAAAGTTTCATGTAGAAGCTAGTAATTAAGATGCATCTTGAAGGAAGAGAGGGATTTTCTTTTTTTTTAAAAGTGAACATAGCATGCTTTTTAAAAATATGTATTTATTTTCACATTACTACAATAGTCTGGTTGTACATGTAGCTATAATTACCCTCCCCCCCCACAAAGATAGGGAAACCTAAAAAAAAAATAAAGAAAAAAATGTACTTCAGTCTGTATTCAGATACCATTAGCTCTGTTTCTGGAATGGATCACATTCTTTATCATAAGTCCATCAGAAAAATTGCTTCAATATTTTTTTCCCACATTTGCTATTGCTAACTATATTTCCCTCCATTTTATTCCTCCCCATTCCCATTTATTCTTTTCTCTCTCTCTCTCTCTCTCTCTCTCTCTCTCTCTCTCTCTCTCTCTCTCTCCTTTCACTTTCTCTCTCCTCAAAAGTTGTAGTATCTGACTACATCCTCTCTCACTATCTTTCCTTAAGAGAAGGATTTTCTGAGATGGAGGGGAAAGAGCTTCATTTTAATAATAAGAGACTGAAAGTACAAAGGCACAGAAACTGAAAAAAAAGTGTCCTCTTTGATGACCAAAGAGTTTTTCTAGTCCTTTTCTAAATGATTTCAATTTGCTTCAAATCTACATTTTCAATTTCATAATTTGGATTAAATTGCACATAAAACACACAAATGCACATATCTACACACAAATATATCCATATGCAAATGAAAACATACAACATATACATATATGTAAATATATACACACTTTCACTTATCTTCAGTCTTTTACTATTGACTAGATCTTTCCCTACAGCCTACTAACATGTTCATGTCTCCCAACCTCAGAAAATCTCTCACTTTATACATTTCTATCTTTATTAATCATTGTCGAATATTACTTCTCCCTTTTCTGGCTAAACTTGAGAAAGCTATCTACAATAGATACCCCTAATTATTTTTATTTTACTCTCTTCTTAACTTTCTACAATCTGCTTTCTTACTTCATCATTTAACTGAAACTATTTTTTCCAGAGTTACCAGTGATCTATCAATTGCCCAATACCTTTTTCTCAATCCTCATTCTTCTTTATTACTTTTCAGTCTTTGACACTATTAATCATTCTTTCCTTTCAATAATACTCCTCTCTCTCTCTAGATTTTCCTAACATTATTTTGTCCTCTTTCTCCTTATTTTCAGATAGACACCTCTTTCTCAGTCTCTTTTTCTGAATCTTTAATTAGGTATGATGCCTAAACATGGGTGTGCAACAGGGCACAATCTTAGCCCTCTTCTTTTTATCCACTACATTTTTTAAATTAGTGATCTATTTCATCAGCTCCCATGGATTCAAAGATCATCTCTTAGCTTATAATTCTCAAATCTACTTATGTGGCCCTAATGTCTCTGCTGACCTCATATCTATACCTATTAACCATATTGAATTAGATGTACTTTAATTATCCTAAACTCAGAATGTCCAAAACAAAATTTGTCATCTTTCCCTCTAAACCCTCTTCCCTTCCAGTCTTCCCTATTTCTACTGAGGGCACAGTCATTCTCTCAGATATCCAGACTTTCATCTTATGTATCCTGCTTGTCTCTCCATTCTCTTATCCCAAATATCTAATCACATGACAACTCTTGTTTATTTTGCATTCACAATTACCTCACATATGCTCCCTTTTCTTTATCTATTTTTTTATTTTTCCAACTACATGCAGTAATAGTTTTTAGCAATCATTTTTTCCCTAGATTTTGAGTTTTACATTTTTCTCCTTCCCTCATTTCCCTTCCCTGTCCCCTGACAGAAAGCAATCTAATATAGGCTATACATGTATAACCATGCTAAATATATATCCATATTGATGTTGTTTGTCCTTCATTCTCTAAGAAGAACATAACACCAGGGAGGTGATGCCATGACAATCATGAATTGGATTTGACTGAGAGGGGTGCTGTGCTAGCTCACCATTCTCACTTTCTTCTCCAGAATCATCTGGGTCCAGTGACCAGATGTGAATTAGGATGACTTTAGATGGTCCTAGATATGAGGCAATTAGGGTTAAGTGAATTGCCTAAAGTCAAACAGCTAGTAAGAATAGAGTGTCTGAGGCTGTATTCAGGTTCCCATCCTCCTGACTCACAGGCTAGTACTCTATCCATTGTTCTGGAATCAAATAGAAATAAAAATAATGAAACATTAGAGAGAGAAAAAAACACACCACAATACCCAAGACAACTTTTAAAAATGAAAGATAGTAAACTTTGGTCTGCATGTAACCTCCACAATTCCTTCTCTAGATATGGATGGTATTTTCCATCACAAGTCCTTTAGAATTGTCTTTGATTATTGTGCTACTGAAATGAACAAGTCCATCATAACTGATCATCACCTAATGTAGCAATTAGTGTGTATAAATGTCCTTCTGGTTCTGTTCACTTAATTCAGTATCAGTTCCTGCAAATCTTTCCAGGCTATTCTGAAGTGATTTCTTATAGAACAATAGTGTTTTATCACATTCATATACCATGATTTATTCAGCCATTTCCCAATTGATGGGTATCCCTTCAATTTCCAATTTTTTGCCATTATGAAAAGAGCTGCTATAGTATTTTTGAACATGTGTTTTTTTTTTTACCTTTTTTCATGATCTCTTTGGGATACAGATACATGGTATTCATGCTCCCTCTTCTCTGAAACTGCTACCACCTTGGTTCAAAACCTCATCTTAGGGGTGGCTAGGTGGTGTAGTGGATAAAGCACCAGCCCTGGAGTCAGGAGCACCTGGGTTCAAATCTGGTCTCAGACACTTAATAATTACCTAGCTGTGTGGCCTTAGGCAAGCCACTTAACCCCATTTGCCTTGCAAAAACCTAAAAAAAACCCAAAAAAACCCGCATCTTATCATACTTGATTTATTACATTAGCATGATGTTGTTTTCCCTGCCACTAGAATCTTCCCATTCCAATCTACCCTTTGCTTAACTGTCAAAATGGTCTTCCTAAAGCTTAGTTCTGATCATTATCACTTCCTACTCAATAAATTCCAGTGGCATCATTTTTACCTCAAGGATCCAATACAAAATCTTTTGTTTGGCATATAAAGCCCCTTATAACCTAACTCTCCACTTACCTTTTTATTCATATACTTTACTCCTCTCTGTGTTTTATGTAACATTTATGTGACATTTATCTTCCTTATCCAACACTTTCCATCTTCTAATTAGGAATTTTCACTGGCTGTCATTACTATCTTGAATTCTCTCCCTTCTCTTTCCTGACTTCTGGTTTCTCTGGTCTCCTTTAGGGCACAGCTAATATCCTACTATCCTGGATGAATAGGATGTTTAGGAAGGACTAACATCTCTGGTGGGAGGGCTTGCTAAGCCCCTTGCTACTCATCTCCCTTTGTTGTCCACCTGTCACCTCTGTCTCATCTATGACTTCAATACGCTCTATCATCCTCAGTATCCACATGCTGGTAAAACCACCTAGGCAGAGTCTAATCAATAGTCCTCAAACCCATCAGTGAGTAGGGAGACTTATACCATAAGCACATGAAGACTACTTTTGGCACAATAGGCAAATGAGAACAATTTGTTCCAACAGTCATGAAGGTGACTGAAACAGTAGATGTGGAATGCTTCGAGCTTGGTCATATATCAAAGACACTAAGTTCATTTACTTCATCCCAGGCTATTGGCCAGTCATCTTGACTTTTGTCTTACTACTAGACACAGATGACCGGAAGAAGGAGTGAGACTGATGACTGCCTCACTTAAATCTAATTCACATGCAAGTCATCACCCATTGATGTCATTGTTTTTTTTTTTTTTAAAATAAAGGGTGAACAGCTTTTAATGACTTCCTTCTATTTATTATTTCTATATCTGGTATAATTTTGTTTTTTCATAGTTTTTTGCATATTGCCCCCTTATTAGATTCTTATTTCCTTGAAAGCAGGGACTATCTTTTGCCTTTATATCCCGAGTACTCAATATAATGTCTGTTATATATTAGACACATAAGTGTTTATTGACCAATTGATATCAAGTGCTTTGCAAAACTTAAAACATTATACAAATGATAGTTATTATTACATTGAGATATAGATACACACATATACACATAGACACAATAGACAGATGAGAGATAGAGTAGATAAATGTAGAATAGGGGGCTATATTCTGTGTTCCATCTTTTGGTCAAATTTGTTTGAACTCGAATTTCCAACTACTTTTAAACAACACTTTTTTTCATGTGAGAAGCAACCATCAGATATGGGATAAGTAGTTGCAGAAATTTAGACTTTCCAAACAGGAAATTTTTGTTTTCTCTGCTGACTTTAGATGATAAGATGTTTCCTTAAAATAAAAAGCTTATCATTACTCTGCTTACTCATGAGTTGTTGAATAGACAGCGATCACTTCTTGAGGGAATTTAGAAAAGTGTATTTGTTAAGGTAAACTAAAGCCAGCTGTCTACTTGAGTAAAAATAGCAGAGAAATCTAACGTAAAATTAAGAGTCTGGTTTGTTTTTTCCTGGAGCAAGGGAAGTGAGCTAGATGACTTTTAGAGTCTTGAATATTTACTCTCACTCTCTTCTCCTACTCACTTCTGTTTGGGCACATACTAAGTGCTGTGAAGGATAAAGGACCCTTCTTACTTTGCAATTCTAAGATTCTATAATTTTCACCTATTTATATTTGTTCTGTTTTAGTTGACACATTACTGAGCTTGAAGGATTTGAGCAATAGTGATAGCTTGTATTTAAATGATATGTTGAAGTTGTTTTGCTCTTTGTTAAGGCCAATAACTCCCAGTGTGTGCCTTAATCAAGGACAACCATGTTAGAATTCTTTCCTTAAAGCAATCCTATTAGAAAAATAGAATAGGCATTATTCCCCTTTACAGATGAAGATAATGAGGTCCATGGGTGTTAAGTAATGTACTATGGTGCTACATAGGGCTAGTAAGTATTTGGACTGAAATACCACTAATATCAACCCTTCTCTTACACCATGTTTAACTATAGGACAGCCAATGGAGCACTCAGGTGGAGATACAGAAGGAAGCACATGCTTGACAAGTCAAATCACTGCTACCATCTTGACCAACTCTTCCTCTGTGACCCAGATGGAGATAGGCTAAAACCCAGAGCCCAAGTTCTCTGTGAATAACTATACACCTAAACCCACACTAAAGGGAGCAATTGCTATGGAATAGAGATTCACTTTCCTTACTAAAACTGATAAACTTCCAGTGATAAAAGGCTAAAGGTAAGAATGTCAAGAATTCCTCCCCTGTTTCCCCTAATTACGGGTCCTGTCTCTAGCTCAACCTGCCAGGAAGCAATATGGAGATGCACAGAAGCCACAACTACTAAAAAGAGGGAAAAGAAAATTCTTGACACCAAAGTCCTTGGCATTGTCAAATGGACAAAATTTTATCAATAGAAATGAGACTAAAGAAGATGCACTGCCACAGACTTTGTCATTATACCCTAAGGATCACTGAACTTTTCTATCTTATTAGCAGCTGAGATTTCTTATATGTGTTTTCTTTGCAATTATAAATGTGAACTTGAGAGTTGGGACCATCTTCTCAATTCTAATTGCAGTGCTTAGCATATGGTAAACAATGAATTCTTTTTCATTGATTTATAAATGAACTGAAATGAAAATGATTGGAACTTGAGGGACAGGATTACCTTAGAATCTGTGATCATTAGAGAAGAAGATGTAAAACAGTGTATTGTAGTATGATTCTTTTGGAAGGCTGGATTGTAAAGAGTTTAGATTTTGTAAAAATTTCAAATCTCAAGTCCCTAAAAGGAAAAATTAATCAAGAGGGAGGAGAGACCAGAGAAATATCAAGAATAAAATTATATTGGTCAAGTTGAAATTGATTTTAAGGAAGATAAGTATCCAATTGCATGCTCAAGCAGCTCTGCATCTATCAATGAGTTCAATATAATGAGAGGGTGCAGGTAGTTTCTTATTTAATGAATTATTTTTCCTAATTAGATACTGAGTTCACTTGTTTCCACGGAGTCAGGAGTACATATGCTTGCTGTCAGTGTCATATAAATTTGGAGGTAAAGTCTTGACCAGCCTGATTTAGGAGTGTGTCAATCACTGAGACAAATTTTCACTATTCCCTATTATTCTAGTTTAGAATTCATGACATACTCTATGTGGCTACATTCATGTGGAATGTCTTCATTGTGACTTGGAGTCAGGCACTTCTAATAAAAACTCTGCGACCAGTGGAGGAAGTCTTGTAACCTCTTGGACTCTCAGTTTCCTCATCTCTCAAAAAATAAGAGGGTTGGACTCGATGATCTCTAAGGTCCCTTTCTGCTCTAAATCTTTGATCTATGGTTTTATCATCTTAGGATCTTGGGAAATAAGTTTAAAATATTCTCTATTTTGCCATGAAGACAACTTATAGTTGGTTCTCTGGCTACCATTGTTTTTCTATGTCCAATAGGAAGTTTTATAGGCCAGTAGATTATGCTTTGGTCAGAGTTTGAAGACCTCACAAGGTCTGATTCTGTCCCTTCTTAGCTATGTGACCTTCTTCAAGCTGTTTCCCCTTTCTAAGTCTTTGTTTTCTCATCTGTTTAGGGAGGATAACACTGTAGCTACTTACCTCATGGAAGAACTGTTGTGAGGATCAAATGAGATAACTCATACAAATATAATCACTGTTATTTTTATTATAGTTATTGTTTTTAGCAACAGAAAGGCTGCATGGTACGATGAATGAAGGATAGACCTTTGGAATCAGTAAGATTTAGATTCAAGACAATCCTCTGCTATATACTAGCAGTGTTACCATGGGTAAGCTTTTTAACCTCTCAAGCAGCTCACCACAAGATATTTACCTATGAGTTGCTCACTTGTGTTAGGAGAATTAGTTTCCACATGGAAAATTCATGTTGATGAAAAGAAAGTCAGATCTCCCAACACAATTGCAAAAAAAATTTACAGTGCATAGCAAAAAAAAAAATTACAATGCATAGCAAAAATGGTAAATCTGACTCCTAAACCTCTTCCTTATTTCACATGACCCATTTATATACACTGTGCTGTTTTATAAATTCCAGGGACTAAATTCTTAACTCTTTTAATTCTGAATCACAGACTTCTTATCTTCCTTCAGATTTCTGCAGAATTCTTCCTTCAAGGCTCAATTCAGAACTTCTTGAAAAACTCCGGAGTTCAAAAAACTAACTCTGTTGTTTAGTATATGTGTGACTTTGAGCACTTAAGTCTCTTCTTTCTGGACCTTATTCACCTCATTTGTATTTTTTTTTTTTTTTGCAAGGCAATGGGGTTAAGTGGCTTGCCCAAGGTCACACAGCTAGGTAATTATTACAGGTCTGAGGGCAAATTTGAACTCAGGTACTCCTGATTCCAGGGCTGGTGCGTTATCGGCTGCGCCATCTAGCTGTCCTCCCCAGTTCCTTTCTAATACTAGAACTATGCTATCAGCAGTTAGTATGGTCTCCATTCTTAGATTGTTTTGCAATTATTTCCTCAAAATTATTTCTCTGTGTACATGATGTTTCCCCATTGAACTTTGAAGTCAGTGACATTTTTTGTTTTTGTATTCAGCGTGCAAAACCTTGTGCCTGTCCTAGTAGGTGGTTAATAAATATTTATTGATTTGTATGCAATTGAATGCTTTTCCATCGGGAGTTATTCAGCCAGTAATGAAGTGGTTTTTTGTTTGTTTGTTTGTTTTGTTTTATTTTCCTCTTTTAGCTGGCCCAAGTGACTTTTCTTCTGCAGCCATATTTTTCACCTATCCAATATGTTAACTTTAATCAGTATTCCAGGTCCACACAGCTATTGAATTCTACAGTTTTCTTTGCCACTCATTTTTACAAAACCCATCTCATAGTATTTATTTCACATTTACTTTGCCTTATTATTGCAAAATACCTGGAATGGGAACAATTGATAAATTAACTCAGATTATCCTTATGTTTTTTAACAAATCGCTTTAATATCCTACTTCCTCAGTCCTTTCACTGGAGCTATTAAAAACACAAATGGACTTCCTTCTGCTACACTCTTTTCCCTGATCATTCTATATTGGGATGAGGAAGAAGTTAGTTGTTTAAAGATTAACAGCTAAGAGCAAAGGCTGTAGATAATTCACTACCTGAATACGTTACTTACTTAAAGTTGAGAATCCCAATAGAGAATACCTAAAAAAACCCTAAATACCATGACCATCCACATAAAATAAGTGGAGGTGGTACTTCTGTTTCAAACAAAGACAGACCATGGAAAAGGGAGGAATGACATGTTGAAATAACCTAAGCTCTTTTCATCATTTCTTTTTATTTTAAGTCAAAAGCTCATTTTTTGATAGTTTGCTAAATTCTAACTACTAACTGACCTGTGTGGAGAAAGCTCTGCTGATAAGGGCCAGAGCTTCTCCCTTTTCACCATTCTTTCACCTTACTTCACACCTATTAACTCAGGACATCATGTCCTCTGTACAACTGAAAGATAGAAACAACTAGATAGAGAGTACATTTTTGACTGGGACAGGGGTGAGGCTGGGAGGGGAGGAAGGGGGAAAGGGGAGAGGAGAAGAGACATTAGGAAACAACTTAAGACAACTCAAAAGTATACCTTCAGAGATATTGATGGCATTATAAAAATGAACTTCTGTTTTGTTTTACTCTTAAGGGAGTTGTCTCTAAATTCCTCTTTCAAATGCTAATTGACTGGCATCTTGGATTGGACCTCTCTCACTCCTCTGTGGGATCAATAGGAGGTTTATGTTACAGAAATATAAGTTCAAAATTTATATAAAACCTTTGACATTTTCCCATTCTGATCAAAGTGATGTCATAATGTCAACTTTAGATCATTAAAGAAAGGTGTGAGAAGAAGTACATACTGGAGCTAACTGGCATACCTTGAAGCAAAAACACTACCAAGCCTAAGGTTGCTGGGAGATATGGGCAGACAGGTAGACAATGCACTGATAAAAATAAACAAACTGGGAAGTCCCCTTTGGTAAGTGAACCTTACAAATAAAAGGCACTTAAGGAGAAACAAAGAGTGTGTGAGGAGGATGACATTGAAGCAAATTCAGATCTATTCTTTTGAAGACATCTGATGCTTTCTGGAAACATTTATTCTTCCGGAAATTTCTGATGCATTCTCTTGGTCCAGGTCTGATATCAGAGAGAGAGATATCCTCCAACTCAGATTACTTGAAGAGACTGGTCTTTAGTAAAAGAACATTTTAACACAAATTTTTCCTTGAGAAATAATTAGGTCAAAACTTCAATTTTATTATTAGGAAAAGAAACTTGGAATCTCTTAGACCAGGGAAAATTACAATTTTGATAGTTCAGTTGTCATCCTTTAATGAACTTCATTCCTGTGATCTTATCTGTTAAGGGACTTTTTAGGGTCCAATATCTGGGTTGGGTCAACTAAGCCTTTCAATCTGGGAAGGGCTGGGCAGATTCTTTCTGCTCTGCAGGTCCAACAGGTATCAATTTAGCAAAATCAGTCATTCAGTTCATGATTAGAGCAGGGAAAGGAGGATATCAGATTTATCTGTACTTCAAGTCAAGATAATAGGTAAAATTTTTACCTGCATTGGTAAAGGTGGGGGGCTTCTGACTTTCTGTTTCTCCAGTTTATCTGAATTATGTAGTACCAAATTGTGGAACCTATTGGGAAAACTCCCCAAAATAGGAAAGTTTTGGCCTTAAGGATGAGCCAAAAACTCAAAAACCGTATTAAGTTAAAAGCACCATTATTGATAGCTTACTAAGTCGTAACCTCCAGTTAGTCTGGTGGAGAATGCTTCAGTCACCAGGATCAGAGCTTCTCTCTTTGTATCTTTTGATCACTATGTGACCATCTATAAACTCAAGATATCTGTCATCTTGTCATCTGTCATATCTTGTCATCTGTCCATCTGAAAGAACACCATCTGTAAACATCCACCAGCCTGCCCCAAATAATACCAAACTACCCTGGATGTTTTGTCTTTTGAGTCTACCCTGACAATTCCCACTTCTTTCTACCTCAAGTCTGAGAAAAATTTCTGAATTAGTACTAACACTAGCAAAAGAAGGACACTCAATTACCTTGTAGCTTCACTCAACATTCCTGTGACCCTATCACTCTTTATTAGAATTTGTTCCTTTGTGGGCAGCGATTGTCTCAATTTTACATTTGTATGCTTGGAGGCTAGCATAATGCCTCACCCAAAGTAGGCATTTAATAAATTAATTTTATTACATTTTCCTTTAATTAATCCATCAGTAAGTCCTTAATAAAACAAGCAACATACACTAAATTTAGCTCTGAATAGAGAACAATATTAGAATGAGACAAGGTCTTTGTTTTTTACTAGAAGATTCTTGCAAGTCTTTTTCTTCTAGAAAATGAAGAAACTCTAAAGAACTTAAAATTTTTATGAGTCTTTAAAATTTCCAGGCTATGATTTAGCAAGCAGATCTTTTTTGTTGTTTTGTTTGTAAAGGATCAAAATGTTTGTCTTAGATAATTGCATTGAAAGAAACAATTAAAAATGGCAAATCATAGTAGTTTATGGGGACCTCTGGCCAGCATTACAAATGAGATAGCACATCTGTGTTCTAATAGGAAAGATCTTCACAAGTCTTTTTCCTCAGTAAATTTTCATTTGTATTTAAACTTATTTTATGCTTTCTTCCACAATAATCATCTTTTGCTTTTGTGTAAAAGTGAGTTTTAGAAGGACATTAATATTTCCAAATGGCTTTTGTCTTTTTCCTGGTGCTTAAAATATTCTCATGACTGAAGAGGGATTAATATAAGATACCACCTGATAAAAAATAGCTTTCTATAGATCTAGTTAACCATTTACTAAGAGGATAGTCTTTGCTTCAAGATCTGACAATTCCCTTTAGCTGTTGTGTGATTTGGAGATAATGTGGATAGAGGTTGTTGAACCAGCTCCAGTTCCACTCTCATTTTATTGCAGATAGTGATGCTCTTATCCTCTAGTCTTCCTAGGCTTATCTGAAAGAATTTTTAGTAGTGCCCTGAAAAAGAAATAGATAGATAATTTGACTTTTTCCAGTCACTGTACATTATAGAACCAACTTTAATTATGGTGATAAAATTTTCCCTTTTCCTTCTCTATAAATTTATCATCACACAACAATAGATCCTTTAAGATAAAATTTGAACATTAAAAATCATGTTTGAATTAAGTCAATTTGATAAATATTGTATTTCAAGCATACATATTTTAGGTAAAACAGTTGTCCAAAGGTACAACACTTTTTTTTGTTTTTTCTTTGCAAGACACTGGGGTTAAGTGGCTTGCCCAAGGTCATACAGCTAGGTAATTATTAAGTGTCTGAGGTTGGATTTGAACTCAGGTTCTTCTGACTCCAGGGCCCTGTGCTTTATCCACTGCACCACCTAGCCGCCCCAAGGTGTAACATTTAACACAATTTTCAGTAAGTCATATTTTTCAAATCATTTCTAAATTGAATAATTAAGCATAATTAAAAAAAGGAATTTATTGAACATAAATGGCCTATAGTCAAGGTTTTGGGCCTCCCTAACAGGAGTTTTGCTGTAGTTTTCAAGATTACAAAATATTATGCAGGCTATTTAGTGCTGGGCCTAGTGTCCAAAGAATGGGCATTGACAACTAGACTTTGAAGGAAGAAAACTTGTATATGAATACCACCTCTGATATTTCTTAATTGTGTGACCATTAGCAAGGTACTCAACTTCTTCCAGTTTCAGTTTCTTCTTCTGTAAAATGGGAATAATAATACCTGTGTCACCTACTTCACAGCATTGTTGTGAGGTTCAAATGGAAAAATATGTAAAATACTGAAAAATCTTAAAATATTATATCAACATCAATTATTGATAATGGTGTAAGTTTGAATGAATCACCCACTCTCTCTAGATCTTAGTTTTCTCTTCTGTAAAAAAAAGAGTTTTGGATTAGATGGTTTCAAAAGCAGCTAAACCAAAGTGGACTGAGCTACCTTCAGAGGTAGTATATTTTCCTCACTAGTTTTCAAATGTTAGGTAATCCCATTCAGTGTATGATTTAAAGGGAGTTGTGTTCAATTTTAAATTAAACTATTGGCACCTTAGTTCCCCTATAAATTTCAGATTCTGAGATTTTACAACTCCTTTCCAGCTCTAAATCTTATAATCCTATGCTAATCCCATTTTCCAAATCAAAAGTACTAAGCCTATTCCTAAATTCAATCAATCCATCAACAAGTGCTTATAAACTGCCCATTATATACTAGGCAACATGCCCATGTCAAGGATACAAATGTAAAATGAAGACAGTCCTTACTTTCAAGGAGCTGACTTATTAGGAGATATATTTATATATATATATATATATGTGAGCAGACAGTATAGATATATGTGAATATTTACATTCATATATTATATATAAATAGCAAATTAAAAATAATTTTTGCCTGGTTAGGGGAATTAGCAACTTTTGTTCAGGCATTTTCATCATGTCTAACTCTTTGTGACCCAGTTTGGTTTTTCTTGGCAAAGATACTGGAGTATTTTGCCATTTCCTTCTCAAGCTCATTTTATAGATGAGGAAACTAAGACAAACAAGGATAAGTGATTTATCCGGTGTTACACAACTAATAAGTGTTTGAGGTCGGATTTGAACTTAGGAAGATGAGTTTTCTTGCCTCCAGACCAAGCACTTTATACATTGTACCACCTAAGTTGCCCATGTTAACAATTAGGGGGAATCAATAAAGGCCTCCTGAAAGGGGTGGTGGTTAATTTGAGTCTTAAAAAGAGTTAAAGACTTCAAGAGATGGAGATGAGGAGGGTAATCCAGGTATGAGAGACAACCTGTGAAAAGGAATAAATTGGGAGAGGGAATCTAAGGTATATAGAACAACAAGGTTGAAAGGTTGGATGGAGTATGAACTACTATATAATCTACTTGAAAGAGCTTTCAGAAGGACCCTTGTAGAACAGAATAGTCAACCTTTTTAGGTGCTAATTTGATTAGAACTACTTTGAAATTAGTGCTATTTTGATTAGGACTAAAAATTGTACTAAATTAAAATGGAACTAAATTAAAAACTAAACTAAATAAAAATTACATAGAATAGCAGATTTAAGAAAATCATATTGTTGGAATGGTTATATGAAATTACTTAATTGGCCCTGAGGGAAGAATTAATGAACAGTTAATTAAAAGGTAATTGACATTCTTAAAAGATGTGGTACTCTATACTCTTTTATTTGATATAATAGCTATTCAGTTATACACATTATAAATCACTATGATTTTACTATAATTTTAGGAAAGCATAATTTTAAATGCTATTCTTTTTTGAGACTGTATTTAAGTGATATTCTGCACTAACACTGTAGAGGAAAATTGAATGTGAAAAATATAATCATCTGAGTTGACACAGCAAAGTGCTAAAGATAAATCCTGGAATGGTACTGTCTATCACCTGTCCTGAATACACACTACTGGTGTGTCTTTCTAGTAGCACAGGATTCTTTTTCTCCTGGGTCTCCTTCACTTCTAATGATCCTTGGGCATTGACTGAAACCTGGAAGTTGGAGAATATCAAGGATTATGATTTTCATCATTAGTCAGTAGTTTTGTCATTACATGGGTAAGTTAGTTTCCCACTTAGCACCTCTCACAGGATAAGCCTCAAATCTTGGAAGGCTGTAAAAAGTCAAGATCACTGATATAATTGGTACCTTTCTTGGGGGCTACTTCCTAGGTCCTTGTTCAAAGGAGCAGCTTATTGAAAAGTACATGGTTATTGGCTGATTATTATTTGGATGTGATGTCATTCAGAAAATTAACCACATTCTTTTTTACATCATCATTACATCATAGGTGTGATTTCCCATAGTGGCCAAAAAATATAATTGTCAGCAGTTTCTCCAATTTATCCTACATATATATATATATATATATATATATATATATATATATGTGCATAACTAACTAAATGCATATTAATATATATTATCTAAATACATATTAATATATATACATATGTATATATAAAATATGTATATATATATAAAGTATGTATATATATATATATATATAATATGTATATATAAAATATATACACTGTTCAGTTATTGGCTGACTTCTAGGTGGAGTAATGGTTAGATCACTGGACCAGGAGTCAGGGGAAGAAATTAGGTCAAATTTAGCCTCAGACATTTTTACTTGCTGTGCAACTTTGAGCAAGTCATTTCAACCTTATTTGCCCCAGTTTACTCATCTGTAAAATAAAGATCATAATAGCATTTATTTCCCAGGGTTGTTTGTGAGGACCAAATGAAATAATATTTATAAAGTTTTCAGCACAGTATCTGGCTTATAATAATGCTTTATAAATGTTAATTATTATTATTGTTTTGATATTGTTTCCCCCCCATTAGATTGTGATCTTGAGAGCAGGGACTATTTTTACACCTTTTCTTTATCTCATTTCGTAATTCAATATACTTGTGCTTAATAGGTGCTTTTTGACTTGATCTGAGACTAAAACTCTCATCTATAGGATGAGAAGGTTTTCTTGGTGACCTATAAGATTCCTAGGGACGTTCTCTAAATGTATGATCCAATGATTTCCTAGGCTAGGAGGAAATATCACCCATTATATCAGTTGAGTTTTGCCAAAAGCAATTTATACAGAAAAGTTGTTTTTTTTTTTTTGAAAAAAGTGCATGTGTGTATATGTGTGTATATGTTATTCTGATAATATTTCACTTTGAGGAAGTGAACTTATATTTTTCAGTCTTGTCCAACTCTTTGTGACCCCATTTGATGTCTTCTTGACAAAAGCACTGAAATAGTTTGCCATTTCCTTCTCTAGCTCATTTTGAAGAATGAAGAGAGACCTTGTCAAATGTCACACAAATAGTAAGTGTCTGAGGCCATATTTGAACTCAGCTCCTCTTGACTCCATTGCTCTATTTATTGTGCCATCTGAAGAAAGCTTTCCCAACCATGCATGGTAGATACTGAGAAGGGTACCAGGGGATCAAATAGAGAAACAGCTTAGTGTGGGGGATAGAGTTCTGAACTTGGACTCAGGAAGCCTTGAGTTTGAATCTAGCCTTAGACATTTATGAGCTTTGTGACTCTGGGGAACTTATTTATACTCAGCACAGTATCCTCATCTGTAAAATGGAAATAATAATAATCTCTATTACACAAGATTGTCATGAGGATCAAATGATCAAATATCTGTAAAATATTTTGCAAACATGAAGATGCTTATGCATACATTATTATTATCATTTTTATTTAAGACAGAAAATGTCCTCAAAAAGTTTACATTTTACTGAGATGGTACAACATATACAAAAATAAATAATCTTTGATATACTACTTCTTCAAGGTTGCTTATGCTTGTATTAGGATTATTTTGAGCTAATAGTAAAATGAATATCTTTTCATTTCTATTAACCTGCTGACTTTGCAGTCACAATTCATTTGATATAGCTTTAGCTTTGTCCCTTGGACTTTGGTTTTCATTCTAGTACCTAGATCAAAGAAAATAATGTATGGAAAACCTTTCCAACCTTTAAATGTCAGCTATTAGTCTCATGGCCTTGAGGAATGGAATCACAAAAGGATGGAGGAAGAACTTGGAAGCATCCAAAAGCTTATAATGGAAACATCAATCTAAAAATGTCAATCGTTACACCACAAATTCTTGTGGCCAGTCTTTTCCTGAACCATATGTGAGCAGAGATGGATTTAGAACATAGATCTGTGTTTTTCCTTTAAAAATTTTTTTTCTTTCTGGTGAAATGTAATTGACTGCTTCATATCCTGTTAATTTGACTGAAACATATGGTCAGAATGATTTGAATTTTGGAGATGTAAAATTCTCAATCATTTAAGTACTCAGATATTCCAAGGGATCTGTGATTTCCTAAATGCATATCTTTTTTTTTTTTTCATTGGATGCTGCTCACTTCTCTTCCCTATTTGCCCTTCTTGTACTTGTCCAGGCTAAACTTTGCTCTTCATGAACCTGATCACTGAATCTGGTTTATGGGAATGTTTGTGCTCTTGTTATCCCATTTTTTTCATTCTTATTAATGTAACAACAAGATTGCAAAACTGGCAGACTTTCCTTTTAATGATGAATTATTTATTTTGGTTTGGGATTTTTGCAAAATTCAAGCTAACTTTTTGTTTTGCTTTCCATATCCCCAACACTTATCTCTACTGTTTGTACTTCATGAGGCTATTAAACTATATCACATTTCCTACTATACCACCTCTGACTAGTACTACTCCCCGTACTAGAGACAATATAACATTAAAACATTTCATCAGACTTATTTTTGGAGGAAGGAAAAAAAAAGATTAGTTGGTATCTTTCTTTAACATTATGAGAAGAGTAGAGAATTTCTACTGAGGGATTTCTAAGTTTTAGGCATCACCTGACTTTAAAACCAATCTGAACAAGTTGATATATTCTCACTATTCTCTCTCAAAAAGAGAACTGTCAATTAGAAAAACAGTTCCCTTATGCCTGAGGCTTCAGATTCTTTTTAATGAAGTTTACCTGATAAAGTAACATGAAATGGGGATAGCTACTCTAATTCCAGTATTTGAGTTATTTAGCCCATGTTTTTAAAAAAAAAAGACATTTATTTCCCAATCAGGATTGAACTGCCTGATGAGACCAGATGGTTATGCCTTGGAAGTGCCTGGATATTTACCTTCCTTCATCTTTTAAAAGGGAAATCCTATAGCATCTCTGTATGATAAAACAATCAAATTGTTAGATATTCCTTCAGAATTCTATGCCTGCTTTCTTCTTCTGAGAAACTTAAAAAAAGGCATCAAATTAATATATTAACAAATTTTTATTTGTAAAGTGAAAGGATTAGCATAGACAATTTACAAGGTCTCATCCAGCATTCACAATCTATGTATCTAGATTGTAAGTTCACTGAAAGCAATGAATTTATTTACTTTTTTTTCCTCACATATTTCCCTTATTAACCGGATTCTAGTCTCTGGCACATAACAGATGATTTTGTGTCACCCCAGGCAAGTTACTTAATCCTATTTACCGCAGTTTTCTAATTTGTAAAATAAGTTGTTGAAGAAAATGCTAAACCACTCTGGTATCTCTACCAAGAAAACCTTAAATGGTTTGTTAAGAGTCAGATGTGATTGAAATGACTGAACAACAGTAACAAAATGTTTATTGAGTTTTAATGTACTTTCTAGAGTTGTGATTATAGCTTTTTATCTTCAAGGGGGCCCATAAGCAGCACAGATTTTTTTTTTCAGCTGGACAAAGAGACTGAAAAATCATGCAAGGCAGAAATCACATGAGAGAACATTGAAACCAGGGGTTGTGGATTTGCATTGTGTCTGTTGCCAGTCAAATGCAAAGGAAGAACTGTTAGATCTTGTGGGTAGAGCACTAATTTTGGAGTCAAGGAGTTTTCAGTTCAAATACAGTTTCAGACACTTAGTAGCTGCCTCACTTTCCTCATCTCTAAAATGGAGATAGTAATAGCACCTTCCTCCAAGGGTTATTATGAAGATCAAATAAGATATTAGTAAAAGTGCTTTGGGGGGAGGGTGGGGCCAAAATGGCAGTGTGGAGGCAGGAATTCCCAGAAGCTCTCTTCCAAAAAGCTCCAAATGCTTTAAAATTATGACTCTAACCAAATTTTACTGTGACAGGATCAATAGAAAGACTGAGTGAAGCTATATTTCAGCCCAGGATAACTTGGAGGATCTGTGGGGAGGTTCCATTCCACTGGGGTCAGAAGGTGCAAAGGCCCCATCACACCTGAGTAAATGAGCTCCAGCCTTCCATCACAGGGTGCTTGGGTGGGTGGGGGGTGCCTAGGCTCAAGGCAGCAGGGGCCGTTTCCAGATCTCTTAGCCCAGGGATCACCAAACACAACTTGTAAGGTCATCAGGTCACTGCCAGAGTGAGTGTAGAGCCCAGACCAGCCTAGACTACAGCACAGCCTAGATCTGACCCAGGAGAGGGAAGCAGGTCTGCAGAGTCACCCAGCAGGTAGCCCCTCAACAGAGAAGCCCCAGCATGGAGCCCCCAAGCAGAAAGCTGCCCAGTAGGGAGTCCTCAAACAGGTAGCCCCCAGGCAGGAAGCCAGAGAACTCATCCCCTGGACAGTAAGGGGGTGAGGGGAAACGACTGAGGTCTCTCACTATCCCTGGGACTAGGACTCTGCTGCTTTGCCCATAGTCAGATCCAGGTCACAGTCTGGGGCTTCCTATTGCCATAGCAGAGCAGAGACCCTTCTTATAACTCTGGGGCAGAGGGGAGTGCTTGTAGTCATCCACAGACCAGAGTACAGGCAAGAGAGCAGTCAGAGCCTCTTATAAGACCTTGATGGAATAGAAGTCCTGAGGGGGAGGGTGGTGGTCCCAAAATCACTCAAAAGTTTGGGAAGTACAATAAAATCACGTCAAAGAAGGAGAAAATGAGCAAACAATGGAAGAAAAAGAATCTGACCATAGATAATTACTTTGGTTCCATGGAGGGTCAAAACACAGTAGGTGACAATATCAAAACTTCTGTATCCAAAGCCCCAAGAAAAAATAGGAATTGACATCAGGCAATAGAAGAGCTCAAAAAAAAGGTTTTGAAAGTCAAGTAAGGGAGGTAGAGGAAAAATTGGAAAGAGAAATGAGAGTGATGCAGGAAAATCATGAAAAACAAGTCAGCAGCTTGATGGAGATCCAAAAAATACTGAAGAAAACAACAAGTTAAAACCCAATTCAAGTCAAATGGAAAAAGCAGTCCAAAGATCAGTGAGGAGAAGAATGCCTTAAAAAGCAGAATTGGCCAGATGGGAAAAGAGATAAGAAAGCTCTCTGAAGAAAACAACTCTTTCAAATGTAAAATGGAGCTAAGGGAAGCTGATGACTTTGTGAGAAATCAAGAAACAATAAAACAAAACCAAGAGAATAGAAAAATTAGAAGAAAATGTGAAATATGGCATTGGAAAATCTGACCTAGAAAATAGATCCAGTAGAGATAATTTAAAAATTGTTTGGCTGCCTGAAAATTATGTCCATGAAAAGAACCTTGAATTCATTTTTAAAGAGTTTCTCCAGGAAAATTGTCCTGGTGAGCTAGAAGCAGAGGGCAAAAGTAGAAATTGAGGGAATTCACCAATCCTTCCTGAAAGACATCCCCCCCAAATTCACAGGAATATTATAGCCAAATTCTAGAACCAACTCCCAGTCACAGAGAAAATATTACAAGCAGCAAGAAAGAAACAATTCAACTACTGTGACAAACAGGATTACATAGAATTTAGCAGTGTCTACATTAAGGGTTTGTCGGGCTTGGAATATGATATTCTGAAAGGTAAAAGAGTTTGCAATGCAAAATCAACTACCCAGCAAAACTAACCATCTTCTTTCAGGGGAAAAGATGGTTATTCAATGAAACAGGGGACTGATCATTTAAATGGGAAAGTTTGTCTAAGTACAGGACTCAGGTGAAGCCTAGAAAGGGTGGGTGGAAAAGGTAAATTATGAGGGATTTGATTGTATTGAACTGCTTGTATTCCTGCATGGGAAGAATATAATGATAACTTATGTGAACCTTCTCATTTATTAGAGCAGTTAGAAGGAGCATATATATAGTCAAGGTGCAAGAGGGAGCTGAATATGAGAGTATAATATATTATAAAGATGGAGTCAATAAGTGAAAAAGAAATGTATTGGGAGAAAGGGAAAGGAGAGGTAGAATGGGCTAAGGTATTTCACATAAAAGAGTCAATAAAAAGTTTTTGCAATGGAGTGGAAGGAGGGAAGATGAGAGGGAATGTGTGAGCCTTCATTCTCATTGGAAATGGCTCAGAGAGGAAATAAAATATACACTCAATAGGGTATAGAACTCTATCTTACCTTAGAGAAAAAAGGAGAAGGGATTGGGAAAAAGGGGACAGGTGGAGGGGGGGCTGTAGGTGATAGAGGAGAGGGAAGATCAGGGTAGAGGTAGTCAGATACAGCACATTTATTTTTTTGGCAAGGGGGTAGGTTGGGTGGCTTGCCTGGGGTCACAGAATGATGTAGTTGTGGGTGTCTGAAACTGGATTTGAGTTTGGGTTCTCTTACCTCCAGTGCCAGTGCTCTGTCCACTGCATCACTTGATCACTTGGCTACTTCACAATGTACTTTTGAGGTGGGACAAAGTGAAAGGAGAGAGAGAGAGAGAGAGAGAGAGAGAGAGAGAGAGAGAGAGAGAGAGAGAGAAAGAATGGAATAATTGGATTGGGAGGAATACATGGAGGGAAATACAGTTAGCAATCTGAACACAGACTAAAGTACAATTTCTTTTTTATTTCTCTTTCTCTTTGTTTTTCTTGAGGTTTATCTTTGTGGGGAGAGAGAGGTTTATGTTTACTTTTACAACAAGACTATTTTAATAATGTGTAAATGAATGGATAAATAAATAAGTGCTTTACAAACCTTCAAGAATCATATCAGTGTTAGCTATTGATAATCTTATATATTGATAAATGGAAATGATTCAGTTTCCTGACATGGTGCTGGTAAACTGTCCAGGCATATAGCAATGAGGTCAACACAACAACTCTGTAGACCTTCAGTTTGGTAGTCAGTCTAATACCTCTTCTCTCCCATACTTTCTTTCAGAGCCTCCCAAATACTGAACTAATAGAATAAAAATAAGTAAAAAGTAACTATATTGATAATAGAAATATATTAAATACTATTAAAAGTTATATTATTATAACAATAATAATAGTTATGAACTACATTTAATCAGGAACATTTAGAGACTTGTCTGGGACACTGATTTAATTAAGGAATGATTTTCTTGGGCAGAATTTGCTGTTCTTCCTCCCAGTTCCTTTCTCTCCTCCTCTTCTCAGTTGAATGACCCACTTATACTATTTGTCCTTGGGATTTTTTTCTTTTTACAGTCTCCGAGTCTTGCATATGGATAGTTTTCAATGGGTTTTGTTTTTAGAAAAACTTGATTTTATTTCTGAAAATATAATGTTTTTTATATAGATGAATCCACAATATATAGTATTTGCTATAAATGAATGGACCAATTCTGGCTAAGACAAAGGGGAAATTGGATAAACCCGAAACCATAAATCAATCTCTCTCTCTCTCTCTCTCTCTCTCTCTCTCTCTCTCTCTGAGTTAACTATGGATAAAAATATACAGTTTCGATTTTATTCATTAAGCCATTAATGATTTTCATCAAAACATAGAGGCAGCATGTGGTGTAGTGGATAGAATTTTAGGCTCTGAATCAGAAAGAATTGAGCTCAAAAACCTGAGTCTAATATTTAACTAATTGAATGAATTGGAGAAAGTCACTTATCCTCTCTGTGCCTCAGGCAAGTCCCTAGGATTTATCTATTAATTCACAGTCAGGTTGCCATCTACCAGTTGATGAAATCGCACATCCCTCATTTCAACACTCCATTATTGTGCAACTAATTTAAGAGTTAGTTGCAACCAGAGGCAATCTAAGTATTAAACTGTCAAAGAGTCTTGAATGGTAACTTCTCTTTTACAAAATTTACATGTAAACATCTCCCTTCACTAAATTTCTATTTGCACAGCATGGAAGCAAATTTTGGGCCCCTATTTTAATGGAGCCCAGGCTCTGACAGCTTCTATCATGCTGGAAAAGATTCTGTTATTGTCTGAGAGAAAGAGACTGCTTGCTGAGAGTCTTAGTAAAGGTTTAGTTAAATATTGGGGAGGTTCATTGTCATTGTAGGCAATGAAATCATTACACCACAGCAATTCAACCTGGCTCTGCCCACTTTTTGTGAGGTCTGGGAGCTAAATTTTTTTTCCATTTTTAAACATATTAAGAAGCTAAATTTGACCATGGGGAGCAATTTGTAAAGAGGCAACATGATGAAGTATGATGGGCCTTGACTTTGGAGTCAGAATCCCTGGTTTTGAATCTTACTTCTGTCATAAGACACATAATCTCTCTCTATATATCAATTTGGTAATCTGTAGAATGAACTAAGATTCAAACAGAGTAGGAAGGGTGAGCAGAGGAATAAAGAGTGTGTCTTTTTGCAAATCTAAATGTAGGATTTGTGCTATTCTTCATCAAAGGGAATGTTTTCATGTTTGAGAGCTTCTACTCCTGAAATTTAAGCATGAAAGTATTGCCCTCATATGAACCTGATGCATATTTTGACAATATAGTATCATCCCAATGCTGAGAACTATCTGGTCTCTAAATCTTCCAATTTTGAGATATGATTCAAGGACATTTATTGATTAGGAGAGGTTTTAAGAAGTAGTTCAATCCATTGTATTATGGGAGTCAGAACACCTTGTCCCTCATATATTGTAGGTACAACTGAATAGGATTGTAGTAGTTTAGTATTAGTCATGAAGATAATTTTAAATAACTCTTAACAAGTCAAATTATTCAGCTCTTAAGCTCATTCTGCTCAACTCATCAGTTTTAAGTTCTGCTTAAATTAAAATATTTTCCAGGGGGTCACCCTGAGGATTTTTTTAATAGATGAAGTTAAATAAGTGTACATAGGTGATAGGTTGGATATATTGGCACACTTTGAGGGAGAATTACCACTGGTCTAGCATTTAAATAGTTTATTAATATTTGAAAAAGCACTTGATATATATATATATATATATGTATACATATATATATATATATGTATAGGTTCATTTAATCTCCACCACAATTCTAAGAAAAAGAAGCTATCATTATATGCATCCTGTAGATGAGGAAACTAAGGCTGAGAGAAGTTAAATAGTACGTATGGTCACATAGCTAGTACATTTCTCAGAAAGGACTTGAATTCAATCTTCCTAAATTTAGGTCTAGTACTTTGCCTATTATGCCATCTAGGTACCACATATAAACCTTGGATTATACATGCCTGGGTGATTTTTAAATACCTAAACTGACCACTTTGTCTTTATCATTATATATGGAGTAGAACTCTGGGTTCTAAGTACAGGAAGGGTGCTGTGTATCCTAGAAGACACAAAATGTTTTTTGAGGATCATATTGGTGGTTGTTGTTTGTCCTTCATTTTTGAAGAGGACCAATCAAATCATGGGACAATCTTGAATCATGCATGAATCAGATTTAAGAGAAGCAGAGTTGTACAAAATCATCAACCTCATTCTCTCTTCTAGAGTCATCTGTATCCAGTGATAATACAAAAGTCTAAATGACTGGTAATGGCCCAAGGATATAGTAGATGGCTTTTCCATTTTAGATGTCTCACTGAACTCACTAAAGAGACTCACAGTCTGCTTCAGTCATGTTGATGACCATTGGAACAAATCATTTTCTTTTGCTCAGTCTCATGGGGGAAGCGTTCACTCTTTTAGGATAGACATTCCTTTAACTCACAGATGAATTTGAATTCCATCAGTTACCCAAAACCTAGATTAGCCCACTGCCAAGAGTATTTCCTCATTATGGCTACTGTGCATGCTACAGCTTCTTGGAGCCAGAGGTAAGTCTTGACTTGCAGACACCAAGGGTGAATGAGAACCCCTCTAAACTGCTTGGCAAGCCCTCAAACCAGAGGTACTAGTCTTCCTTGAACACTACATATCCCCCATATTGGCTATACCAGTAATCCAAGGTAATATTGATGCTAAGTACAATCACCAATATTTGCCTTTTGACAAAATACCCTTAAAACTGGAAAGTCTCTGGTTCTCAAAAAGGAATTTTAGACTATATGAGAGAGATTTTCAGCAGAAGAATGTTCCATTCACACCTCAAATTATACCAGAGCTAATCCCTTCTAAGTAATCTTTATCTATAACGTGAACTATGGAAGCTAAGAAGAGTTGAGGTCAATAACTGATGAATAGCTTTAAGCAGTGATGGGATTCAGCATTGTACTGATTCCTAATTTTATGATGAATTTGGTAAACTGGTTGATAAATTGGCATTTGTAATCAAGGTTCTCTCTAAGGTGGATGTTTGGTCAGTTGCCCAGTGTGGAAATCACAAATTTACATTCCTAATTCTTTTTTTAAAGTTCATCTATGTAACAGCATTTTTTAAGCATTCATACTAATGTTCATTCAGTCCATAGGTGAAAAAAACTCGATGGAACTATGCTTGTCATATTTCTTTATTCATTTCTTAAAACTCATTATGTCTTTGATGAAATACTACATTTTAATTCCCTTGCTTTTGTTACTTCAGTAAGCAAACATATAACAAAAAGAGAAAAAGTGCCAAACAACCAAGGGATTGTTTGGCACAAACTATCATTTGTTTCTACCCCAAATTCCCAAGATATTATGAGTGTACTGGTGTTCCTTGAATTGTGAAATCAATAGGAATCTGGGACACAAAATGATCCAATGGAAATATAGATTTCAAGGGTTCACTTAGCACCCCTTTTGGAAGTCATGGAAGTAGAAGAAAAAAAGAGTTAGAATAGGTAGAATGAGTTTTGGTTCTGCCTGTGTTCCAACACTGGCTGCTGTGGTCACATGGCTGCTTTTACTCCATAAGCATACCATTGTTTACTGTGAGTAAAATAACATAATCTAGTTTTATATACCTCTTTTATTATTTTTATTTGAGTAGTAAGTGCACGAAATGTTTAATTATCTTTTGGCATTTCTATTCATACACTTAAAATGGTCATTAGGGCAGAGATCTGATTGTTAATTTATTTGAATCCTACTACTGCCTGTAAGTCAATGGTTGCAAAAGTTATTATAGATAAGCAGAATTTTAGGGATAGTATGAATTCCCCTCCCTTCTATGCTTGGGAAAGCGTGATGTTTTCTCCAAATATAGAAGCTAATAAGACCTGGCAATTTTTTTTAATAAACAGGGCAGTGTGGTGATGTGGATAGAGTGTTGGATCTAATTGGAATCAGGAAGATCTCTTTTTGAAGCTTGTCTTAGATTCTAAATGTAGGACCTTGGGCAAATTGTTTAATATCCTCATTTGTAAATTGGAAATAATAATGGCATCAACTTAGGAGAAAATGAGAAGGAAAAAACCATCTAAAACTATTTAAAAAATTTAAAGCACTGTATATATGTCAAATATTATTATTATTATTAAATAATTGATCAGCACTTCATTACTTTCTTGTGTATTAAAATAGGGAAATGCAAATATACTCTTCCCATCTTCAACACTGATCTAATCTCAATCAGAACAATAGATTTCAAAGCAAGAAGAAAGCAGTAGACTGGCTACATGACTCTAATGAAAAGATAATTTTCTATTGGCCTCCTATCACAACTGACTTGTTATTTAATAAAAAAAAGATAACCTTCCCTATAACCCTCATATCTGGCATTGGGTTTTCAACAACAACAAAAAACCCCCAATAAATTTGTGTCTATCACTTAGGTGGAGCTAAGGCAAAGTTTTAAAGACTAATAAAAACAAAGGTTATTCTTTTGGCATGGTGGGAAAGATATTAGAAAATATAGGACTGTTCAGATGCCTTGAGCTTTTCTCTCTTTTCTTTGAGAATGTATAAGAGAAAGTTGCTCTTCTTACTTGCCTGGTAGACAGGCAAGACAGGTAGACATTTTTTTCTCCCTTTCCATAAGATCAATCAGTCTCATATTAAGATAAACCAAACAAGTAGGCATTGATTTGTAATCTAATTCCATCTCAATTTCTAAGAATGGTTGTTTGTCTTTGTCTTTCTGGTTATAGAGAGAATTACATTGTCAATTTAGGTACCATTTTACGTATACTTTTCATATTTGTAGAAGGTAGTGTAATACTGTATGAAAAGAGAATTCGTCAAAACCAGGATACAAAATATTATTTGTCCTTGGGTTTTATTTTTGTTTTTTGTTTTGCAAGGCAGTGGAGTTAAGTTACTTGCCCAAGGTCACACAGCTAGGTAATTATTAAGTGTCTGAGGTTGGATTTGAACTTAGGTCCTCCTGCCTCCAGGGCTGGTGCTCTATCCACTGTGCCACCTAGCTGCCCCTTGTCCTTGTTTTTTAAAGAGGATCAATGACATCATGGAAGATGACTTGACTTCCAGGTGAATAAGTAAGGCAGAAGTGCACAAAGTAGTCACCCTCATTCTCTCCTCCAAAGTCTTAAGAGGTCCAAAGGCAAGAAGACCATGACATGAGGGAGGTGATGCCATGCCAAGCACGTGAATTGGATTTGGGCGAGGGAGTGCTGTGCTATGTCGCCAACCTCGCTTTCTCCTCCAGAACCATTTGGATCCAATGACCAGATACAAACCAGGACAACTGGAGATGACCCTGGATGTGTGATAATCAGGGTTAGCTCAACCTTCAAGTGCAGTCTGGAAAAATAGAAAAGGAGGAAACTCTGAAGTTTCCCAAATCATTAGTTATTAATAATCATTTCTTTCAGGGGTTAAAAGGAGAATGAGAGGAGAGAAAGTAGAAGCATATTTTAGACATGATCTTTCTGAGAAGTTTAGCTATATAAAACAGAAGAGATATAGCATGATAGTAGGAATGAAAGGATCAGTGTGAAGGTTTTTGCAGGTTAGGGGAGACATGTTTGTAGGTAATAGGAAATGAGGTGGTAGACGGGGAGACACTGAAAATAAATGAAAGTGTAGGGATGATGGGGAGTAATCTGTCAAAGGATTTAAAATGGAATGGAATCACTTAAAAGATCCTTAATAAGGAGTAAATCCACTTCCTCATGTGATACAAGATGAAGGAAGAGAAGATGGCAGAAGGTATTTGTGTGTGTAAACCTTAAAAATTTAGGGTTAAAATGAAATGTCAGAAAATGTTAAATATAAAGTTTATTCTATAGGATTTACCAAGAAATCTAAAGGTGGAAGTCATCTATATAAGATGGCTATCTCAAGCAGGGAGAGACTGGGATATATTTTTTCACTTTATTTTTTCATGGTTTATTTATTTCATATTTTTACAATAATCTTGTGAAAGTAAACATAAACTCTCCTCCCCCCCCCAAAAAGATAGAGAAACCTCAAGAGAAATGAAGTGAGGGAAAAAAGTGTCCTTTGGTCTATGTTCAGTTGTCATCAGCTCTGTCTCTAGGATGAGTTGCCTTCTTTATCATAAGTCCATTAGAGAAATTCCTTCAATATCTTTTCTCACAGTTATTATTAGCTATATTTCCTTCCATTCTATTCCTACCCACTCCCATTTATTCTATTCTCTCTTTCTCCTTTCACCCCATCCCTTCTCAGAAGTGTGTTGTATCTGAGTACCCTCTCCCATGACCTTACCTCTTTTCTATCACCTACTTCATCTCTACCCTCCCTCACCTCCCATATCCTATCCCTTTCCCCTTATTTTTCTACAGGGTAAGATAGATTTCTGTACCCTAGTGAGTGTGTGTTATTTCTTCACTGAGACATTTCTGATGAGAATGAAGCCTCACTCATTCCCCACTTGCCTTCCCCCACTCCATTCCATTGCAAAAGCATTTTCTTGACTCTTTTATGGGAAATAACTTAGCCCATTTACATCGCCCTTCCCTTCCTCTCAGTACTTTCCTTTATCACCCATTGACTCCATCTTTATACTATACCATTATATTCAACTCTCTCCTGTGTCTTATCTATATATGCTCCTTTTAACTGTTCATATAAATGAGAAAGTTGATCTGAGTTTATCAGTATCTTCTTCCCATGCAGGAATACAAGCAGTTCAACACCATTAAATTCCTCATAATCAGTCCTTCTCACCCACCTTTTCTATGCTTCACCTGAGTCCTGTACTTGGTGATCAAATGTTTAGCTCTGGTTATTTCAACAGGAAAGTTTAAAAGTCCCCTATTTCATTGAAAATCCATCTTTTCCCCTGAAAAAAAGGATGTTTAGTTTTACTGGGTAATTGATTCTTAGTTGTAAATCAAGGTCTTTTGCCTTCCAGAATATCAATTTCCAAGTCCTTCAAGTCCTTAATATAGATACTGCCAAATCTGGTGTAATCCTGATTGTAATGCTATGGTATTTTAATTGTTTCTTTCTCTTTGACTTGGGAGTTTTGTAATTTGAGTATAATATTCCTGGAAGTTTTTTTTGGGGGGGGGAGATTCTTTCAGGAGGTGATTAGTAGATTCCCTCAATTTCTATTTTACCCTCTGCTTCTGGAATCTCAGGACAATGATTTTTAAATTTTATCTTCTTGATCTGTTTTTCAGGTCAGTTGTTTTTCTAATGTGATATTTCACATTTTCTTCTAGTTTTTCATTCTTTGGGGTTTGTTTTTATTGTTTATTGATTTATCACAAAGTCATCAGATTCCTTTAGTTCCATTCCACATTTAAAGGAGTTATTTTCTTCAGAGAGCCTTTTTATCTCCTTTTCCAACTGACTAATCCTGCTTTTTTAAGGCATTCTTCTCTTCATTTGTTTTCTGGGCTGCATTTTCCATTTTACCTAAACTGGTTTTAACATGTGATTTTCTTCATTATTTTTTTGTATCTCCTTCACCAAGTTGCTGACTTGGTTTTCATGATTTACCTATTTTGTTCTCATTTCTCTTCTCATTTTTTCCTCTACCTCCCTTACTTACTTTTCTTTTTTGAACTCTTCATAACTTGAGCCCATTTCTTATTTCTTTTGGAGGCTTTAGATACAAAACCTTTGACTTCATTTGAAGAGTGTATATTTTGATCTGTCATGGAACCAAAGTAATTTTTTATAGTCAAACTCTTCTTTTTTCTGTTGTTTGCTGATTTCCTCAGCCTATGACTGATTTACCACATTTCCAAAGTTTTTTGGTGGGGAGGGGTTTGGGATACTCCCCACCACAGTTCCTTCAAGGTGTTATGAGAGGTTCTAACTGCTCTCCTAGCCTGTGCTCTGGTCTGTGGATTTCCACAAACACTTCCCTCTGCTCTGGAACTGTGGGGAGGATCCCTGAGTATGGGCAAAGAAGGAAAGTCCTGCCCCAGGGATAAAGGATAGACCTCTCCAAGCTCTCCCCACCCCCCTATTTTCTGTAGGCTGAATGCTCTGGAAGCAGCTGCTTGGTGGCTCTGCATCCCTGTTGACCCCTTGGCCAAGAGATCTGGAAACCACCCCTGCTGCCATGGACCCACACTCTATGGGCTGTTCCTGTAGGGATGGAACTGGGTTGCTCCAGTATGGCAGCCCACCTGACCCAGTGAAAAAGATCTTTCCGGAGGATTTTCTAAGTTGTCTTGGATTGGGAAATTGTATCATTCAATCTCTCTGAGTTCTGTGCCTCTAAATTTTGCCTACAGTCATAATTTTATGGCTTTTGGAGCTTTTGGGGGATGAGTTTTTGGGAATTCCCACTCCGCCCTGAGACTGGGATATTTATACATGAGCAAAGGGGTGGGGGGAACCGTGATATTGATACATAAACAAGAATAGACAAACCATTAAACATCCTTGGATGCTATTCTATTAGGTTGCACAAATCTCACCAAAGAACATCATCCTTATAAAATGATATTTAGTTTAAAGGAAGACACATTCTCTCCTGAATTAAAGTATAAGAACAGGACAAGTTTTCCTTTCTAAATCATTTGTCTTCCTGAGTTTGTAATTAATGTATGAAGAGATAACATTCCATTTTTCACAGTAGTTAAGAAATCAAACTTTGACCAGGAATATAGTTTTGAAAAACTTTTTATACTTTGACAAGTGGTAGGAGATGAGGAAGAGGATGGAAAAGGGAGTTCATAGCAAATGACCTCAATTTTCTGTTAAAAATGAGGTAAAATTCTCAATTGAGAGAGCAGGGGGGAAGAGAATCATGGAAATTTGAAAAGAGATGAAAATGTTTAGAAGAGCCACTATGGCAAGTGGAATAATGTTGATAATGAAAGTATAGTAGGATTGCCTAAAAGCAGTGAGGACCCAGCTAAGATTCTTTTTTTTTTTTTTTTTTTTTTTTAGGTTTTTGGCAAGGCAAATGGGGTTAAGTGGCTTGCCCAAGGCCACACAGGTAGGTAATTATTAAGTGTCTGAGACCGGATTTGAACCCAGGTACTCCTGACTCCAAGTTGGTGCTTTATCTTCTACGCCACCTAGCCGGCCCAGTTAAGATTCTTTAACATAAATTTGTAGTGAACTCTGTGGGAAGAATTTGTGTGGATTTTTTTCCCCTCTACCTTCCTTCTATTATTCACTGTTTTAAAAAGTGAGGTTTGTTAGATTGCAGTCAGTTTTGTCCCCAACTCTTTCCCTAGAGCTATTAATAGACAAGATATATATAGTTATTGTAAGTCAGAAGAGGTTAAGGAGAATTATCCTTCTATGTTCATTTTTTAAAATTTTCATTTTTCTTTTATTTACACATTACTAAAATATTCTTGTTTAAGAGTAACCATAATACCCCTCCCCCACAAAAATATAAAACCTCATGAGAAACAAAGTAAAAGAAAGAGGAAAAAAAATGTGTTTCAGTCTGTGTTCTGATACCATCAGCTCTGTCTTGGATGAAATGGATCAATGGATCAAATTCTTTATCATAAGTCCATCATAGAAGTTACTTTCATATTTTTCCATAGCTGCTGTTGCTGATTGTAATTTACTCCATCCATTCCTCCACATTATCATGTATTATATTTTCTCTGTCCTTTCACTTTGCCCCTCTTCAAAAACGTGCTGTGGAGCAGCCAAGTGGCACAGTGGACAGAACACTGGCCCTGGGGCCAGGAGGCCCCAACCCTACATCCCACCAGAGGTCCAACAACCATCTGGACAGACCATTCAATCTCAGTATCTTGCAAAAACTGAAAAAAGAAAATGTGTTATATCTGACTATCCTGTCCTATGATCTACCCTCTCCTCTATCACCCGCATTTCCCCCTCCCCTCCTTCTCTTGTCCCCCTCCTCTCCTTTTTCTTCTAGATGTCTATATACTATTGAGTGTGTATGCCGTTTCCTTTGAGCCATTTCCGATGAGAATGAAGATTCCTTCATTCCCCCTTGCTTTCCTCCTTTTCATACCATTGCAAAAGCTACACGAACTACCTTTTATATGAAATACCTTAGCCTATTCTATCTTTCCTTTCTCTTTCTCCCCAGTCACCCATTGACTCCATTTTTACAATATATTATATCTTCAAATTCAACTCTCTCCTGTGCCTCATCTATAAAAGAAGAGTTATCTTAAGGGGCAGGATACTGAGATACTAAGGAAGTATATGATTTTTCCAAAATGCTAAAAGCAACATTGTGAAAAAACTAAGTTTGGAACTGATAAAGTCCATTGATCCTTATCCAACAATTACTTTATGCTAGTTCCTGAATATATTGTTTATAATATCATCCAAATTCCAGAGCTCCCGGGACAAGGAGAATGTATTATTAGTAGTCAGAAGGAAACAATTCAAATCATGGAATTCTGGTCAGGATGACATAAGATTTAGCAGATTCCATGTTAAAGGATTAAAGACATTGGAATGATATTTTGATATTTTGGAAGGCAAAGGAGTTATGATTACAACTAAGAATCTAAGCCTTAAATCTTTGGTTTTTGTTTTTATTTTAGTAAATAACTTTTGTTGTTATATTATCTTCACTTTCATGTATGTATGTATATATATACATATATACATACATATATACACACACACACACACACACACACACACACACATATATATATATATATATATATATATATATATATATATATGAATGTATTGTTCTTGTTCAGCCAATTCATTAGTTTCTGAGTCTTTGTGACCTCATGTGAGAATTTCTTGGAAAATATTATGGAGTGTTTTGCCATTTCCTTCTTCAGCTCATTTTACAGGAAACTGAACCAAATAGGGTTGAATGACTTGCTCAGGGTCTTGGAGCTAGTAAATGAAATCAAATTTAAATTCAGGACTTCAGGTCTACTATTCTATCTATTATCCTTTCTACTCTCCATAAAAGTATATATATATAATATGTATATATACATATATATATATATACAGAGAGAGAGACTATATAGAGTGACTATATATATATATACAGTTAAATTTACTTGTACACATATTTTATGTAGATATATATTTATATATTTTTATACTGATTTGAAAGTAAAGGTGACATAGCAAAAGTTATTTATAAAAATTAAAACAAAACCCAAAATTTCTATGAAATTCCACTTCCTATTAGATAAAATATAAACCTTCAAGGCTGACATTCAAGATCATCTTCAATCTAGCACATGCAAACACACGTTTTGCATATGTATATATTATAAACACACATATATATTATGTGTGTGTATATATATATATTATATATGTATATATATATATATATATATATAAAACAAAGAATAAAAAACACAAACATCAAAATTAACACAATGCATCTAATTCCAAAATTATATGTTGTATTCCATACCCATAATTCCCTACCTCTATTGAAAAAGGGAGAAACTTATTTTCTCAGATCTGTTCTTTGGAATCAAGTTGGATCTCTGCAACTATGGAATTCAGTTTAGATATATTTTGTTGTTTTTCATTTATATCATTGCAGTTATTTATATTGTTTTTCTGGTTCTTTTTACTTCACTTTGAATTATTATATTTTGGTCTCATAATTCTTTATATTCTTCATAATCATTTTTTCTTATAGCTCAGTAATATTCCATTACTTTCACATACCACAATTTGTTCAAATATTGACAAATTGACAGTTACTTACCTTCTTCCAAGTTTTTTTGGAATACACTGTTTTGAATATTTTGGTTGCTATGGAGCTTGTTCAGTCTTTGACTTACTTGGAGCATATGCCATGGTACTGAGGTAGCTAGATCTAAAGATATGGATGATTCACTTTCTTGGCTTAATTCTAAATTGTTAAACAGAATGGTTAAACCCATTCATAGTTCCACAATACTGTAGTAGCATGTTCATTCTTCACCTCTTCAACATTCATTAGATATATTGGTTGCTATCTTTGACTATTTGTTGCAAGTTAAGTGAGATCTGAATTGTTTTGATTTTCATATCCTTCATTATAATGCTTAGGACTAGTTTTCCCATGTGTGGTTTATAATTTAATATTCTTCTTTTGAAGATTCTTTGTTTATAACCTGTGGGTTTTTGTCTTTATAGTGTCAATATTTCTTTATATAATTAATTCCCTAATGTGGGAGAAGACACATGTGCAAGTCAGCTGGAAAAGTACTGTGATCTTTAGAGAACAAAGAGCAACATAGATGCTAATGTATCTTCTTTGATGGCATTTCTACTGAAAAATTATATCAATTTCTCATGTTGAATTAGGCAAGGTTTCCCATTAGTTTGAAAACAAGTCCTTTCTCTCCTTACTTAAATTTAAGAAGTAAATAACCTTATACTAAAAGATTCATGATAGTTTAATAACATTAAGAGCTATTTCAAAATATTCTTGGGCTTAATCACTCATGAAGTATTTAGTGATGTGATCCCTTTCCTCCAGATCCCCATGTTATTCTTCTGTGGTCACAATAGCGTCTGATGTGTTATTTCCTGGGCCAGTGTTTCCAGAATGAGCAAGTCATGTGCTTACCTCTTAGTGGGGGATTATGTTACAACTATTTGTGTTTTCTGTAGCTCTGTAATCTATTGGCACGCAAGGAGAAGTGATTGGCAAGTCTGCTGAATTCAAGGCTCCTACAGAAACTTGAGTCTGGTAGTATACTATTTTTTTCAATGTCCTTTTTCTCATTCATTTTATAAGGGTAACTGATAGTCCTGGATGTATGCTTTTCTACCAATCCTGAGGGATCGCTATCTATTGCATCACAGGATTTTCAATATTAATATTTGTCTAATTTTAGTAAATAATTTTGAAATAAGATAGGAAGTGCAATGCCTTTGCCCCCCTAGAAAGTGTTTCTACATAAATAATAATTTTTAAAAGACTTGTTTTCCTTTTCCTAATAGTGAAGATTTGAGAGTGGTAGCAAAAATATTGAGTAACAGTTTTGCTTCTGCTTTGAGCGTATTGCTGGTTATTATTAAATTTCTCTAGTTTATGAGCAGAATATTTGGGAACTGGAACAGTTTTGTTTTCCTACTGAACATAGCTCTATCCAGTCAGAGAAGTTGATCCCCAAATCCAGTCATTCAATATCCTGTTGAGAGTGAAAATTACTTGCCAGGTGCTTGTCTCCTGGCGATTTCTTGTACTATGATTCTACTGGGAGGAAGAACTACGTCATTGAATACACTCAGCGAAGCTAAACGACAGTAATGACCTATTAGTGGGGACCTGGGACAGGTTTGAAGCATATCCTCTTGGGATTTACTCACCTGAGAGCTTTGGGACATTTTTTTTCCATTTGAAGTCAGTTCTCAGAGTGATTCCATTATTTTTATGTGGTTGGGCAGTCAGGACCTGATAAAACTAAACTGCAACATATTGACAGGTAAGGTTGGATAAAGGACAAACAAACTATAGACTTGTGGTTCAAATAAGAGAACCTTTTGAAATCATAAATCACTAACTGAAATCTGGGTTTCCCACCAATAGCTTATTCAACTCAGAGCTTGAAATTCAAAGTAGAGTAAGACTCACTCTTCATGTTAGAAAATCACTATTTTATGAACCTATTCCTTTGTCCTAAAAATCCTAGAAAATCCTACTCCTGGAACAATTTGAAAACACATTCAAAGGTCTATAAAATTGGACATAGTGTTTAACTCACTATTAGGTGAGTTAAATACACTAATAGGTCTGTATCCCAAAGAGATGTCTTTTAAAAAGGAAAAGAACCTACTGTACAAAAATATTTATATCAACTCTTTTGGTTTTGGCAAAGATTTGAAAATTGAAGGGGGATGCCCATCAATTGGAGAACAATTGACCAAACCAAGTTGTGGTTTGTGATTGTGATAAAATGATAGGGAGGGGGCAGCTAGATAGTGCAGTGGATAGAACATTGGCACTGGAATCTGGAAGACCTGAATTCAAATCCAGACTCAGGCACTTAATCATTACCTAGCTGTGTAACCTTGGGCAAGTCATTCAGCCCCATTGCCTTGCAAAAACAAAACAAACCAAACCAAAAAAATGAAATAATAGGGATGGGCTAGGGTAGGGGTGGAGTAAAAATGATAGAGTAAAGACAGAGACTTGCTTTAGTTCTCCCGCAAGTCTCTCCAAATACCTTAAAATAATGACTTTTAACAGATTCTAGAGCATGGTTCAGTGTAGACCATAGCAATGTAGACCAGACCTCAGCAAAACAGAAACAGGCTTTGGGAGCTGCTGAATCAGTAGCAGCAGAGGTTGCTTCTAGAACTCTGAGCCCACAGATAGTAAGGACATCAAACAACTAATTAGAAGGAGATTACAAGGATCTTTTTTGCTGGTGCTGAGGCAGCACTCTGTTGCTTTGCCTATACTCAGATCTGAGGTACAATGTAGCCGCGCTGATTTGTTTCTTGGGTTCTAATCTGCCCCCCAAAAGAATCACGACTCAGACTCAGGAATGCAGGTTTTTTGAAAGAAAATAGAGATTTATTAAATGAAGTTACAGCATATTAAGAAAGCAATAGTAAAGTTAAAAGAATTTAAAGAGAAGATCATGTGGATTGCTGATTGAATTGGCCAGGCCAGCTGGCCAGGGTTCAGCAAGATACTGGAAGGTCAAAAGGGGCCAGTCTCTACCTCCACCCCCATCTCCTTAAATTCTCACCTAGAGTCCATGGGAGGGGGTGGTGACCTGGGAATGACTCAAGTCCCTCATTAGAGGTTTTGCCTTTTGGAGGGGTCTCTTTTGGGTACTTTTCCAGGACCTGTGCTCCCTGGCTACCCCACCAAAAAGCAAGGCAATCCAAATAAGGCTGAATGACCTTAGGCCCTCAGGTGTGGAAGGACAAAGGAAGATTCCTTTTACAAAGCAAACAAAAGATTTACAAAATTTGTCTCCAGCTGATCTCATCACTCCCATGCCAGGGTTTCTCTGCATCAACAGTCCTGGTTGGCAGTCTTAGGACCAGGAGGAGGAGGAGGAGTACTAGCACAACTAAATTTGCTGCCACAGCGAAGAGGGACCCTTCTTCCAGATCCAGGGTAAAAAGAGAGCTAGTGGTCACTTTCAGACCAGAGCACAGGTCAGGAGAGGAGTAAACACCTCTCCTTAGATCATCCTGAAGAAGGGAGAAAATGGGTTTTGGGAAAAGGGGGGCTTACCAATCTATGTGGGATTGTTTGAGTGAAGAACTCACTAACTCTCTGACTCAGGGAGGTAAGGAAGGCTTAGACTTTAATTCATCACTTACAAAAGCAGTTTACAAGTTACAACAAAAAGACCACAAACTAATACAAAAGTTCATATTAGGTCCTTAGGAGAAATAGCTAGATAGTGAGTTTCTTAAAGGAGATAGAAATTTTTAAGGAGATAGTTTTTTTTGTTAGGTTTTTGCAAGGCAATGGGGTTAAGTGGCTTGCCCAAGGCCACACAGCTAGATAATTATTAAGTGTCTGAGGCAGCATTTGAACTCAGGTGCTCCTGACTCCAAGGCCAGTGCTCTATCCACTGCGCCACCTAGCCGTCTTGAGATAGTAGTTTTTAAGAAGATGATAAAGTTAAGCAAAAAGAGACAGTTGAAAGAGAATAGCACAAGGGATAGTCATTTTACAGAGATAGAAACTGGGAAAGGAGGTAAGTAATAAAGTTTTTAAAAAGAAAGAAGGGGAAAGAAAAGAAGCTTAGATCAACATAGCTGCTTGGAGCTGGGGCCATAATGGTCCAGTAGCATGAGCCAGAACACATAGATCCAGTTTAGAGAGATGAAGTGGAAAATAGAGAAGAAACTGGAGCAGCAGCAACCTGGATGAGACAGCAGGAAAAAAGAGAGTAAGATTGGGAGGACCTTCTCTCAAATATATTTCCAAGGTGGCTAGAACAAAGGTGATACTTGTAGAATAGTTTAGCACCTGACTTCTCAAATACTCATGCCACAGGGGTGGTCCCCAAGAAATAGCTAATACCTGATATAAGACAGCACTCACTGAAATGGATAGACTAAGTAGGCTCCTGCCCCAAAGGGCATGAACAGGGTCAACCTTACTGTTAAAGTCCAAGGTGGCTTAGAAAATGGGGTTCACAAAAAGCAATACAATGGAGAATACCCCTAATATTACAGAAAACTTTCCAGTACAAAAGCATTACATTATCTGTGTTTAGAATGCCCCTGCTTCAATACCACCTTGGAAGAACTGAAAACCTGCAGGTCTCTTGGAGTATTTCTGGAAATAGCTGCCCAAAACTCTTGAAGTTTTGGGATGTTCTGGAACCAGAGTTCAATTTCAACAGAGCTTTGATATCTAAAGCCTCCAAGAAAAAAAAGATATAGATTGATCTCAAGTCACAGAAGAGCTCAAAAAGAATTTTGAAAATCATGTGAGACATAGAGGAAAAATTGGGAAGAAAAATGAGAGTGATGCAAGAAAATAGAAAAAAAAAGTCAACAACCTGGTGAAAGGGACACCAAAGAAATTACTGAAATAGATGAGGTCAAATGGTAAAAGACACACACACACACACACACACACACACACACACATACACAACACACAACCTAATGAAGACAAGAATGCCTTACAAATAAGAATTAGTCAAAGGGAAAAAGAAGCACAAAATCTCACTGAAGAAAATAACTCTTTGAAAATTAGAATTAAACAAATGAATTTATGGGAAATCAAGAAAAAAGAAAAACTAAATCAAAAGAATGGAAAAATAGAAGACAATGTGAAATATCTCATTGGAAAAACAACTGACCTAAAAATAGTCCCAGGAGAGATAGCGTAAAAAAATGTTAGAGTAGCTGTAGCAATAAGAGAAGAATAAGAAATTGAAGGAATCAGAATTGGCTATGAGAAAGCAAAACTTTCATGCTTTGCAGATGATATTGATGCAGAGAAACCTGGGCATGGGAGTGATGAGATCAGTTGGAGACAAACCTTGCAAATCTTTTGTTTGCATTGTAAAGGGAATCTTCCTTTGTCCTTCCACACCTGAGGGCCTAAGGTCATTCAACCTTATTTGCATTGTCTTGTTTTTTGGTGGGGCAGCTAGGAAGCACAGGTCCTGGAAGAGCACCCAGAAGAGACCCCTTCAAGAGGCAATATCTCCAATGAGGGACTTGGGTCATTCCCAGATCACCACCCCCTCCCATAGACTCTGGGAGAGAATTTAAGGGAATCTAAGGGGGAAGACTGGCCCCTTTGACCTTCCAGTATCCTGCTGAACCCGGGTCATTTGGCCTGGCCAATTCAATTAGCAATTCACATGGTCTTCTCTTTAAACTCTTTTAACTTTTCTATTGCTTTCTTAATATGCTGTAACTTCATTTAATAAATCTCTATTTTCTTTCCAAAACCTGCATTCCTGAGTCTGAGTCACGATTCTTCGTGGGGCAGAACTGAACTCAAGAAACAAATCAGCGACTACAATATGATGGCATACTTAGAGAATCGCAGAAAATCATCAAAACAATTAACAAATTCAGCAAAGTAGCAGGATATAAAATAAACCCACATAAATCATCAGCATTCCTATATATGAACAAGGTCCAAGAGCATGAGTTAGAAAGAGAAATTCCATTTAAAATAACTATAGACAACATTAAATACTTTGGAATCTACCTCCCAAGACAAAACCAGAAACTGTATGAATACAATTATAAAATACTTCTCACCCAAATAAAGTCAGATCTAAATAATTGGAAAAATGTCAAATGGTTAGGTGGAGCTATGTAAGAAAAATGATAATTCTACCCAAATTAAATTACTTATTCAGTGCCATGCTAATCAAACTACCAAATAATTACTTTACTTAGCTAGAAAAAACAGTAACAAAATTCATCTGGAGCAACAAAAGGTCAAGAATAGCAAGAGAATTGATGAGAAAAATGTAAAGGAAGGTGGCCAGCTCTACCAGATCGAAATTTATACTATAAAGTGGCAGTCATCAAAACTGCCTGGTACTGGTTAAAAAATAGAGTAATGGATCAATGGATGAGGACAGGTTCAAAAGAAACCACGGTAGATGACTATAACAATCTAGTATTTGACATCCAAAAACATCAGCTTCTGTGATAAGAACTCACTATTGACACAGATTGTTGGGAAAACTGGAAAATATTATGGCAAACACTAAACATAGCTCCACATCTCACACCATATACCAAAATAAGGTCAAAAATGGGTACAGAATTTAGACATAAAGAACGACATCATAGATAAATTAATAGATCAAGAAATATTCTTTCTATCAGATCTATGGAAAGGGGATACATTTATGACCAAACAAGAATTAGAGCACATTATAAACTGCAAAATGAATGATTTTGACTATATTAACTAGAAAGTTTTTACACTAATAAAATCAATGCTGCCAGAATTAGAAGGAAACCAGAAAGTTGGGGGAAACAATCTTCACAACTAGGAGTTCTGATAAAGGTATCATTTCTAAAATATGTAGAAAATTGCATCAGATTTATAAGGTCACAAGTCATTCCCCAATTGATAAATGATCAAAGGATATGAACAGTCAGTTTTCAAATGAAGAAATTGAAGCTCTATATAAAATCTTATGAACAATGCTGCAAACCATTATTAATTAGAGAAATGCAAATTAAAACATCAATGAGATATTGATCGCCTCACCTATCAGACTGGCCAAGATGAAAAAAAAGGGAAAATCATCAATGTTGGAGAGGCTGTGGGAGGATTGGGGACATTGATGCATTGTTGGTGGAGTTGTGAAACAGATCCATTGTTTCTGGAGAGCAAAATGGAACTATGCCCAAAGAGCAATAAAACTGTTCATACTCTTTGACCCAGAAATTCTAATTCCAGTTCTATATCCAGAAGAAATTATATAAAAAAAGAGGAAAAATCCTACATGTTCCAAAATATTCATAGCAGTTCTTTTTGAAGTGGCAAAGAGTTGGAAATTGAGGGTTATGTCCATCAATTGAGGAATGACTGACCAAGTTATGATATGTGAATACTATGGAATACTATTGTTCCATTAGAAACCATAAATTCTTGGACTCTACAGTTGCATGGAATGACTTACAGGATCTGATGCTGAGTGAAGGGAATAGAACCAAGAGAACAATGTACACAAATAGAAAATCTGAATTTCAAATATAAGACTCAAGAGAAGTGTAAAAAAGATAAATAGGAAAGGGAAATCATAAGGGATTGAATAAAGTTAAGTTGTTTAATAATGTTTGTCCTTCATTTTTGAAGAAGACCATAAACTGTTTATATTTCAACATAGTAATATTATGGTACTTAGAAAAAAACATATACATATATATATATATATATATATATACATATATATGTACACACATATAAAGAGAGAAGAGGTGAGAGAGAGGGGGAAGGGAGGGAGGGGAGGGAGAGAGAGAGAGAGAGAGAGAGAGAGAGAGAGAGAGGAGAGAGAGAGAGAGATCGACTATGAAGGAATATCTAAAAAGTGTGGGATAAATTATCTCACATAAAAGAGGAAATAAAAAGCTTTTATACTGAAGGGGAGTGGGGGGGGGAGGAGGATTAAATGAACTTTACTCACTTTAGGATTTGCTCAAAAAATGAATAACATTCACACTCAATTGGATATAGAAATCTATTTTACTTCCACAGGAAAGTATCAAAAGAAGGAGATAAAAGAAGCTTTGTGTACATGTGTATGTATGTGTGTGTGTGTGTGTGTGTGTGTGTGTTTATGAATGATAGAGATTAGGTCAGAGTGGGGGTAGGAGTTATCAAAAGCAATATTCTTTTGAGGAGGGATGGGGTGAAAGGAGTAAAGGAATAGAATAAACAGTGGAGAAATAAGATGGAGGGAGATACAGTTAACTGTTCTAAATGTGAAAAAAAAATGTTAATGCAAGTTTTTCATTTCCCAAACAGAAAAACTGAGTCAAATTTGTCAAAATAAGTACCATTCACCACTAGATAAATGATCAAAAGATATCGACAGTTTTCAAATGAAGTATCAAACATGAAAAAATGATCTAATGCTATAGATTGGAGAACTGCAAACCAAAACAATTCTTTTAAAAAAATTTTTGCAACACAATAGGGTTAAGTGACTTGCCCAAGGTCACAAGCTAAGTAAGTATTAAGTATCTGAACTCATTCAGGTCCTCAGGACTCCAGGGCTGGTCATCTAGTCACTGTACTACCTAGTTGCCCTTTAAACTAAAACAATTCTGAGGTAAAACATTATACTACTACATTTTCTGTTAGGACAGAAAAGGAAAATGAAAACTGTTGGAAGGGATGTGGGAAAAATGAAGCATTAATAATAACATTATTGGTGGAGTTGTGAACTGATTCAACCATTCTGTAGAGCAATTTGTAATTATGCCCAAAGGTCTATAAAACCATACATGCTCTTTGACCCATCAATACAACTATTAGGTCTCTAACCCCAAAAAGATATAAAACAAAAAGTAAGAGGACCTATATTTACAAAAAAAGATTTATAGCAGTTCTTTTTTATGGCAAAGAAATGAATGAAATGTTCATCAATTAGGGAATGGTCTAAACAAATTGTGGTATGTGATTATGATATAATATTAATTTTATTGTAAGAAATGATGAACATGATACTTTCAGAAAAACCTGGAAAGACTTATGTGAGCTGATACAAAGTGAAATATGCTATGTACAAGGTAACAACAATATTGTAAGATTTTGTTTTGTTTTGTTTTTTCTTTCATTCTTGACAGAGATCTTGACTTCAGAGAAGTGATACCATGATATGTAAGTGCACTGGATTTAAATGAGAGGCTGCTTTAAAAAAATCACCTGTTATACTTTCTCTTCCAGAACCATCTGGGTCCAGTGACCAGATATGGATCAGGATGACTTGCTATGACACAGGGTGCAGTGGGAGACCTTGACCTTTTAAAACTAGGTCTTTTCCAGGACACAGTTTGACTGAGAAATGCTCATTCAATCATTAAAGTAGCTAAGAGAGAGATGAGGGAAAGAGGTCAAGAACGACCAGTTTAAAAAAAAATAAAGCTGGGGGTGGTGCAAGACTCTCAGAGTTTCTCAGTAATTAAGACAGGTGTGACTTAGCTATTATCAATATAGTAATCCAAGACAATTCTGAAGCAGTTATGATGAAAAATGCTATCCAACTCCAGAGAAACAACTATTGGTGTCTGAATACAGATTGAAACACACATTTTTTAACTTTATTTTTCTTGAGGGTTTTTTTGTCTGTATTTTCTTTCACAATCTAACTATTATGGAAATTCATTGCATGACCACACATGTAGCTTATATTAAATTGCTTGCATTCTCAATGAGGAAAGAGGAAGGGAAAGAATTTGGAACTCAAAAATATTAAAACTGAATGTTTAAAATTTTCTTTACATGTTACTGGGGAAAAATAGAATACTAAAAAAAAAAGAAATGATGAACAGGATGCTTTCAAAAAACCTGGAAAGATTTAAATGAATTGATGCAAAATGAAGTGAACAGAATCAGGAGAACATTATGCACAGTAACCATGTTATTGTTGACCAATATTATTGCTCTTGTCTATCATTTTTAATTGACTTAGCCATTTTCAGCAATACAAAGATACACGACAATTCCCAAGGACTTATGATGAAAAATGTTATCCAAAGGAAGAAGTAATGAAATCTTATGCATACTATTTTTCACTTTCACATGACTAATGCAGTAATATATCTTGTACGACTACACATGCATAACTTATATTAGATTGCTTGTCATGTCAATGTGGGGAGAGGGGAGGAGAAAAGAAGATAATTTGGAACTCAGAAAAAGAATTTCAAAAATTGTTTTTATGTGTAAAATATAAAATGTACAAATATCCAAATACATGTAAAAATAAAATATCAAACATAAAATATGATTCTTCTGGATCAATCCATGATATATTTTCAAACCCTAAAATAATAATTAGATAATAGTATTCATATGCCTTTTAACAGGTCAAGTAGTGATAAATTTTGACTTTAACTTGAATTGGAAGGACAATTTTCACAGTCTGATCAGTAGGCATATATGCAAACCACTCTGAACAGCCTCAAACAACTCACAGAACTCAAAGCATACAGAATATAAATCTGAAAATGCATTATTTCCAAATGTTCATTTATTGTATGGGAAGTCTGCATTATAGAATTGTTCGATCTTACCCTTTTTCCTTTGCAAAGAAAAAAATGCTTTTCAGGTACTCATAAAACAATACTAATACTTTTTCTCATTTTTTTTAGCACATGATCATTTTATAAAAGAAATTTAGAGGAAAACACATCATATTAGATATTTTAGAAGAATATTTCTCAAAGTGTAGATCCACAATGACAAAACCTCTTTATATAATACTGCTCAGATGTTTTTATTTATAATATGGTAAATATTAATAGTTGCAACCCATATAAATAGAAGCTCTTTGGTTTGCAGTCTACCATTTTTTTAGGTTTTTTGTAAGGCAAACGGGGTTAAGTGGCTTGCCCAAGGCCACACAGCTAGGTAATCATTAAGTGTCTGAGACCGGATTTGAACCCAGGTTCTCCTGACTCCAGGGCCTGTGCTTTATCCACTATGCCACCTAGATGCCCCCAACCATTTTTTTAAGAGTATAAAGGAAATGCTGAGACCCAAAAGTTTGAGAACTGTTGTTTCTAGGATTAGAAATGATTTTGATGGTCATATAATTCAGTCCTCTTTAATTAAATAGATAATGAAAGTGAGGTCCAGACCAAAGACTCTCAAGCAGGGTAATGTCAGTAAACCATGCCTCAAATCTGTGCAATTATTTTTAAAGAGAGATCCAGATGTGAACATGTTGAGAGAAAGACAGAAACAAAAAGCAAAACAGGAGAATCCCAAGAGGGTAATTTTTCCTCTCATTCTCTTAGTGTCTCCTTTTTTTATGCCTTTTACCTCTCTTAGTGGTATTAGGAGCTCTTGTGTTCTTTCCTTCTTTCTATTATAGAAAACTGTATAGTTGTTTCCTCTACTCTAAGGTGTCAAAGACAAGAGCTTATGATAACCTTGGGATGCTAAGTATCTCTAATGAGCATGCTAAAATGGCCATATTTAACAGGGATCAAAGCCTTGTGTTAAAAAGAGGAAGCACAACTGGGGCAAATAGTTTGGGACTCCTTTCAAAGTTTAGTTCCATTGTCACTTTCTTCAAGAGACCTTTCCTGATTTTCCCAAATCCCTTGTGCCAAAATGATATTATCTTTATGGATATTTTGAATGTACTTATATGGGTATATGTATTTTCTTCCTATAGAATGAAAGCTCCTTAGAATCAGGGATTATTTGATTTATCTAGCCCCAATTCCTAGTATAGCGCTAGTATAGTAAGTACTCAATAAAGTATTTATTAATTGATTGATTGAGGTCTTGCTAGATTGCTGAAATCATATTATGTAGGAAGAGGATTATTTGTTCTTTATGAATATCACTTTAGTAGTTTTTTCTTTCCAATGCTCAATATTATGTTTATTATATACAGTAGTAGAAAGTTCCTGATTGATCTGAGAATCAATTGGGAGACATTTGAGTCAGGAAAATCAATTGCTATCAGTTATTGCAATTTCTATTTCAAAAGTACTCTTTAGAATTAATGAAGGATTGCATTAGGGCACTGGTCATGTAATTAGAGAGAAAGTATAAAGAATTCCCTAATATGGAAATTCCCTTCACCAGTACAAATTAGCTTATTGTAGTTTCTAAAGGTTGCTTGGGGCTCTGAAAGGTAGTGACTTACCAACTAATAGGTGATAGAAGTATGAATCTAGGGCTCCCTTTAGCCTAAGTATTGGCAGGTTGTCCTTTTGCTTCTCATAAAGAAGAATGACCCTTTATGTCATTTACACCTTAATGTGAATGAATTAATGAAAACCTTTCAGGTTCATCTTTTAATAGGGAAAAAGAATATCTGGATGTGGAGAGTTCAGGGCATCATGAAGATGGGAGAAAAATGTAAAATGGGTGAACTAGAATGTTGGAGGATGAGGTTCACAAATTGATCCAGCTAATTCTATCAGAAAGTGGTTATATGCGGTTACCAAATGAATTTTTTTGCATAATTCTGATAAACCATAACCACATAAATTAGAAATGTTCAACAATAGAGTGTATTCAGGTTAAGCCTTCTTGATTTTATATATATATGTGTGTGTGTATGTATATATATTTATATATGTACATATAAATACACACACATATATGTCCCAAACCAAATCTCACTAATTGAATTTAGATTAAGAATTGGGGGTTCATGATGTTTTGAGTTAAAAGGAAACCACACATTTTAAAATAGAATCTCTTCATATGAAAGGTTGGTATGTTCCCATACCAAAGCACCTGCCCTATTTCTTCTTCTGCAACTGAATACTTTTTACTGTAGCATGTTTTTCTAACTAATGACTTCTTCAGTTTCTTAATCTATAAAGAGGTGAGTTGCTTCTTAGATATCTAATTCATTTTCTGAGAATCAATGTATAAAACGTTCTTAATTATTAAAAATGAATGGAATTATTGGAATGGTATGTCACAGAATCCCTCAGTTGGAAGGGACTTAAGAAATTATTTTCAACCTATACGTAAACAAGGCTCACTTCTATCAGATAATCAACAAGTGGTCATTTAACCATCCTCTGAGGATGAATCTACTACTTCCTGCTTCAGACCATTCCACTTTGGGGAAGATCTAATTTTTTACACAGTTTTTCCTCATATCAAGCCTCAATTTGCCTTTCCTCTAATACCTTTTCCATGTGTTAGCACTTCAGTCACTTGAAGGGAGCTCTCCCCTCTCTCTTCTATGTTATAATCTCTTCTCCAGTTTAGACATCCCCAGATGAATCCTGGTTTCCCTACTCTGGACATTCAGAATGATCTCAGGATCACTGATTTACTAAGAGTAGAATAACTATTACAGTTATATTATTTAAATAATGCCAAATGAATCAAACATTTTTGGGGGTTTAGGTAAATGAAGTAATCTATTTTGGATGCTGAGTGAATATGAGCTAATTTTATTTATTAAGATTATGTCCTTATTTGGAACACATGGATAAACAAAGAATTTATTATTTTTTTATTTATTTTGTGCTAGACATTGTGTTGATTTCTAAAGATACAAATATAAGAAAATGCTACATTTCTTATTCACAAAGAACTTCCATGGGTGGGGTAAGCCAGAGTATATAAAGAGGAATTGGAAACTGGGAAAGAGGAGTTGGATGGTACTGTATAGTAAGGCAGTTATTGAAGAGATGGAACAATCTGAAGAATAATTAGAGGTGGGAGTGCAATTAGCACTATAGCTGAAGACCTTTCACAATGGACTCACCACCAGTATGGAAAACAAGTCTCAAGGATAAAATCTAGGTAAGTGATGCCTACTGCTGGAGCAAAGGAAAACATTAAAGTAAAACTAACAAAATTGTCACATTTAATAATATACACAACATTTTGTTTCCATGGTCCTATTCTTTATTAATAAGAATAAAGAAATATATTTCACAATCTATTTTCTGAGACCTTAAGTTGCTTATTTATTTTGCATTTGATTCATTTGGCTATTTTTAGTGCTTTTTTTGGTTTATATCATTAAAATGATTACACATATTCTTCTCCTGGTTCTTTATTTGACATACTACAAAATTTCATGTACTTTCCAATATTTTTCTGAATTTGTCATTTTCATTCCTCTTGTGTAATGAAAAAATAAAATAAAAAGTATTCATTGAGCACGTTTTATATACTAGGCACTTTGCTAAGTTCTGTGAAATCAAATATAAAGGATTATAGAAATTGACCACAAAAATCTTATATTCTATTAGGGGAAGACAGAGAAGAATGTTTTGGCTTTAGAAATCATGAAGCAGGGGCAATTAATTGCCTTGAGCTTTCTTCTAGGAATTGATTTGATTAGAAGTGGTGGCATTACATGAAGGGATCCAGAAAGCAATGTGTTACTTTACTTTATTGTACTCCCAATTTGTTCACCCATTTTCTAACTCGACTTTGTGTTCATCCAAATCGAGATCAATATGGCTATGAATATTATATTATAGCTAAAACATATCTTCCTGTTTTTGACCTCTGTAGGTTATGTATTTTATTGATGAAGTCATGATGAATCTTGGTGATCACTGTTTCCCTTCCTAAATGAGTACAAACCAACACTTTATTTGCACGACCTAGAATTTTGCCAGCAACAAATTTCTTTCCCCCCCCTTTTCAAAAACCAGAATAACATTTCCCCTTCAGTTTTATTGTACTTACTTTTATCTTCTCTGAATTTTTTTTGATATTCAGTAATCACATCTGCCAGTTTTTTAGTTAAATACCCTAGGATATATTTATCTAGACCTAATGACTCCACTTCATTGAAGGCAGGCATATGCTTTCTTGTCACTTATTTTGGATTCTTTTCTTTCATTTCCAAAGCCCATTCTCCTCAGCAGAGAAAAAAGCAAATCAGAGTTGTTCTACATTCTTTTCCATCATAAATTGTTATCATATAGTCCACCTTACAAGTGTATCTATCACTTTTTTTGGTCTTCTTCTTGCTCCTACCATAGATTTTTTTTTTAGGTTTTTGCAAGGCAAATGGGGTTAAGTGGCTTGCCCATGGCCACACAGCTAGGTAATTATTGAGTGTCTGAGGCTGGATTTGAACCCAGGTACTCCTGACTCCAGGGCCTGTGCTTTATCCACTATGCCACCTAGCCACCCCACCTACCATAGATTTTTAAAAAACACTTAAAAATTAACTTTCACATTCATCACAATCCCAGCTTATTCTGAAATTTAGTAGTTTTCACATTCTTCTTGCTTGACTTTGCTACTCTTTTGCATTAGACCCAATTACACGCCCTTCCTTGTAATACCTATATATTTCTTTTTTAGGATCCAAGTTGATTAAAGAGGTCTCTGTGAATCCTCATTAGTCTGTACAGTTTTCTGTTTTTGCCCAATAGAATGAAGCTAATTATTGGGCTATATAATATTTTTTGAAAGCTGCTTATTACTTTTTAGAACTGTGTGTTTCTGAGAAACATTCTACAAATTGAATTCTTTATTATACTTTATATTCCCCGCTCTGCAGCAGTGATCTGAGCTTTTGTTATATTGTGTATGTTGTCAGAGTTCTGTGCACCCATTAACAAGATATTGCAATTGAAGCACTTCCCTTCAGGGAAAGGGAAATATTCATGTTGTTACTCTTTAACTGTTGTACAAGCTTCCTCATTACTGAATCGGGTATTCAGAAAGCTAATGAGCTGTGCTAGAAATAATGCTGAACCTTCAGTTTCAAGGAAGAACATGAATATTGTGCAATTTTTTGAAGGGCAAACAAGGTTACTCTTACTTTTGTTGTTCAGTTGTTTTTCAGTTGCGTTCACATCTTTGTAACAGCCTTTGGGGTTTTCTTGGCAAAGATACTTGACTGATTTGCCATTTCCTTCTCCACCTGATTTTACAAGCAAGGAAACTGAGACAAACAGGGTTGAGTGAATTGCCCAGAGTCACACAGATATTAAGTGTCTGAGGTCATATTTGAATTCTGTTCTTTCTAACTCCAAGCTCAACACTTTATTCACTGCACCACCTAATTGCCCAATAATCACGTTTCTTCTTTTTGAGGGCAGTATTTTATTAGTATCTGTGTTCAAAACATGTTCCATTTGAATTTCAGTGCATTGGGGAATGAAAGCACTTGTTCATTCTTTATCTGCCAATATTGGGCAAAAATAAAAGCAATGATTCTAGTAGGCACTGGGTTATATTGATTTTTTGCATACCAGAACAAGAAAAAAAATTAGGCTGATGGAAATTTAGTTTTGTTAGCATCCTTTTGCATTGACCTCATCTGCCCCTGAACCCACACTGCCTGACCTATTAAAACAGCAACGTTACCTAGCTGATGAAAACTGTTTCCAGAACGGAAGTAGGTGATGAATTGTTTAGGGCGATGTTGACCCGAACATACAAACAACATTAAGTTAATGCATTACTTCCTACTTATTAAGCCCAAACTCTTCGGCTGTTAAGGATTGATTGGCAGTCATCCACCAGGTGAACTGCTTAAAGGCAAATTATATGGCACATATTTGAGGAACCATGAATCACACAGTATTTTATATATAGAGGAAGAAATGAGGTGAAGATTGTGTCCCATTCCCTTCCCAAATCCTTCCTTCCCCCCCCATAACACTTAAGACAGATCAAACAGCAACCTGTCAAGTTACGTTTTAATGTGAGCAAAATGGAGATCATTGCCTTTCAGTTTACTCAAACTGAGCAATGTTAAGTTCTTTTTATGTTTCATTAAAATAAACAATGTCAGATTATAGTTTTCTTTCATTTTCTTTCTTTTCTCATAATTCCTCTCCAGTTTATACAGAATTGCTATTTGAACATATATGTCATATAATTTTCAACAGAGCATGAGACAGTATGCTAATATTTTCCATTTTATGCTATTTTTATGATTTTTTCTTTATAACACAAGTCTACTTTTTTAAAAGCATTTGACATTTTGTTAGGAGTTATCATTCTGTGGTTTGACTTGCTATATTTAAAAAAATAGTAAGATAATTGAATAAATATTTCTAAAGCAAGTGAGTTACTTTTGTTTTTGTCATTGAAAAAGACTATTTTTGGATCAAAAACTAAAATTTTCACAGGGATAACTTTTAAAAGTTTCTATTTTCTAATGTCCTCTTGAAGGAATATTCACTTGACAATTTTGGAAAAATCTGTAGATGATTATGAGATAAAATGATTCTAGATTTCACAGTCCTCTCCAGTTTTGATATTCACTGAACTTTTGAGTCTGAATTATCTTTCAATCTGTTTTATAAAATTGCAGCAGATTATTGGGTGACAGTAACAAGGCTGGTGATGTGACACCCCCTGCTGACCCATGAGAGAATGCCACACTATTACCATGCAGGACCTGGCTACTCTCAAAGACTTTTCATTCTGACCTCTATACCTACTGCCAATTTCTTCAACTAAACTGACTATTTCTTAGTTTAGCTTCATAATAAAGACTGAGATTAAAAGAAATATTTAGTTAAAGGACTCTGGACATATCTATCGATCTTGTTTTGCTAACAGCTATTGACACTGGACTTGCATTTTGCTTAGTTATGATGGTGGTTGGGTGCTTCATAGTGCAATCCTTTCTTTGGATAGGCAGCACACTACAATACTAACTTGTCTAATTGAAATATGAATGGATTCATATAAATGATGGAGAATCTAAGGTTGCTCAGTAAAATGAAGGCAAATCATGTTACCAGCCAGATATTCTGGATTAATAATAGTAGACCAAATTTATTCACTATTTACTAACTGGTGGGAACCTTCCCTGTGTCAATATATACATTTTTTTTTCAGGTAGTTTACTGTCCACTGAGAAACTACAACTTGGGTGTAAAACTTTTTGTATTGATTTTCATATCATTCAGGAATGTGCCACTCAGGATATTATGCATCAGGGAAAGAAGCTAGTTTCATTTCCATGGAGACTAAGGAATTCCAGGAGGTGATTTATCACATATGACTCAAGTTCAACAAACACATCAATGAGAAAAAGTTTAAAGGCTTCTGTCATCTTGGCAAAAGTCTTTCTTCCCTATTCATGGTCCTGAAGAAAAGTTATAATTGACCTTTTTTTTTTTTTTAGATTTTTGCAAGGCAAATGGGGTTAAGTGGCTTGCCCAAGACCACACAACTAGATAATTATTAAATGTCTGAGGCCGGATTTGAACTCAGGTACTTCTGACTCCAGGGCCGGTGCTCTATCCACTGTGCAACCTAGCCACCCCTCTAATTGACTTTTGACCACAGAATGTAGAAAACTTGATTTTCAGAGGTCTTGGGTTCAAATGTCATCTGTCCTGATTACTATCTATATGACCTTGAGACTTTGGCATCAGTTTTTTATTTTGTATATTGAATTTATTATATTAGATGATTTCTCAGGTTCCTTTCAGCTCTAAATCGATGATTGTATGAATTTGATTTAAATTCCGACTCTGCAAATCTGTAGGACCTTGGACAAGTCATAAGCTTTCTGGTTTTTCTCTTTCCTCTTATAAAATGAGGTTGTTAGAATACCTGACCTCTAACCTTCCTGGCTGGCCCTAAATCTATGATCCTATAAACAATTTTTTTCCTTAGATAAAAAGAGGAATTTTGCAGTAGGGCCCGGGGAGGACTGTTTATTCTTTTTTAAGATCATTTGTTTATGTAACATTTACTTCAGTGAATACTGGGTCTCTTATTCTCCTAGATTTAGGGAATGTTTACTTTATTATGTTTTATCAATACAGGCTTAAGGGATTTACTTTCATGTTTCTAGTTTTCTTAGTTTATTCAAGTTTTTATTTTCTTAGTTTATTCAATGTGAAGTGTGTATTCAACTCTCCACAATTCATACTTTCCCTTTGCATATGTAAATTCATTTTTAGGAGCATGATAAAGGATAGTAAATTCCATTTCAGAGGTGACCAAGTGTTCCTAAGGAAACTCTAATCTGGTTTTAGCTGCTCAGTTTGCTCTTGTTTGATTTTACAAAGTTTCCAATGGAGATAATTTGGGCAATGCTTTTGATAGATCTCTCTCTCTCTCTCTCTCTCTCTCTCAATACAAGGATGAAGTGGGTTGAAGTATGGGAAGATGGATGGAAGACAGATTGATATAAAAAAAATGAGTATAGTTTCTTTGTGGGGTGGAAGTGACACTTGACTTTCAAATGCCAAGCCAAGAGTTCTGGCTCTAAATTTGTTGGAATTTCAACTCCTACAGGTTCTACCAAGTTAGACTTCAGTATTGTCACAGAGGCAGGGTACATGTGCTGAGGAAAAACCTACAGGCAAGTAGGAACTGAAGGTGCCATGATCACAGGGTTGGTCAAGGTGATGAATGCTTTGGTCATGATCTCCTTTAGAATCAAGTTGGAATTTACAATGGAGGAGTTTGATGGAAGACCACAAGCAGAATTACTTCACAAAATAGCAAAAACCAGTGTAAGTTTATACTCAAGCCTGAGTAAAGTATGGCATGAAGACCATTTCAACCAAATGAAAGACGAATGCAAATTGTTGAGAGCATGAAATGCAGTAGAATGGGCAAGTCCCTTGGATTGGGCCATCAACATGCACATCTCAGATAAATATTTCAGACTAAAAATGATATTAGTCCAGAACCAAACAACATATTTTTTGATCATTTATCAATTGGGAAATGACTCTTATTTTGACTTTACTCAGTTCCCTATGTGTTTGAGAAATGAGACCTTTATCAGAGAAACTTTGTTCAAAATTTTTTCCAATGGTATTATTTTTAATTGTATTTTTTCTATATGATTTTCCTCATTCTATTTTCTTCCTCCTTTCATCCTGTTCCTTTTCAAAAGTGTTTTGCTTCTTACTACCCCCTTCCCCAATTTGTGCTACCTTCTCTTATTCCCTTCCTCTCCTACTTTTTTGTAGGGTAAGATAACTTTTTATATCTAATTGAATGTATATATTATTCCCTCTTTGAGTACCATATTCCCAAGTAGGGTTGTAAATAGTTTAAACTTGTCCATTGTTGTTTCCTTTTCCTGTTTATCTTTTTATGCTTCTCTTGAATCTTATATTTGAAAGTCAAATTTTTAATTCAGTTTTGGTCTTTTCATTGAGAATGCTCGAAAGGATATCCTATAGATATCTTTTTTTGTATGTAATTCTTTGTATATCTTTTCCCTCTCTCTTCTGTTCTCCTTGAGAGCAGGTACAGTCTTTTGCCTTTCTTAATAATGCCAGAGGGGCACATAGTAAGTGCTTATGTAATGCTGTTAGCCAATCAAATGATTGAGTATATAATTCAAGGGGTTTATCTAGATTATCTTTACTACATATACCACTTTAAGGTTTGCAAGGTACTTTACATATATTATCTAACCTTTAGAATAACCCTATGATATTGGTGCTATGGTTACATACATTTTACTGTTGAGGAAGCTGAGGCTCAGATCAGTTAAGTGATTAATCCAGGGTTCTAAAACTAATGTGTCTAATGTGATAGCAGAGCCCAAGTCTACCTAACTCTAAATCCAAGTCTATTCATTATTTGTGTAATATTTTCAAATGTTAATTAATTAATTATGACATTAATTAATGTCATCCTAGAAATAGCCCCTATCCCTGAGAATTAACCACTCCATTTTTTGGAAATTATTCAGGTTAGGTATCATATCATAATTCCTCTCCAGGGTTTACACCTAACTCTTCAGATTTGCTCTATCACACTCCCATGAAGATCTCTCTCTCTCTCTCTCTCTGTCCCTTTCTCTCCCCCCCTTGTTCTTTCTCTTCTCTCTCTAATAATAACAATAATAATAATAACGATAATAATAATTAGCATTTCTATAGACCTTTTTAATGTTTGCAAACTGCTTTTCAAATATGATATCCTTTGCTCCTCACAATAAGCTTGGGAGGACAGTTACTATTTAATAATAGTATTAATCCTCATCCACAGATGAAGAAACTGAGTTTCGCAGAGGGTCAATGAGCCAGGAAGTATCTAGAGGAATTGAATCCAAATCTCCTTGGCTTCAGGTTCAGCATTCTATCCACTTGCTACCTAATTATCATTCTATTATATTTATTTGCAGGCATGTTCTATTTCCCTAAGTGAATGTTAAGTTTTATGAGAACAAAGAGTGTTTCTTTGATGCTTTTGTATCTCCAGGGGCTATCATGGTATATTTTACAGAACAGAAATTTAGGAAATCTTGGAATTGAATCTAAGTTGAATATTTTATTTCTGTCCCATCTCTAAAGACAGAACCAGTTGAATCCCTCTTCCAAAGGACATTTTCATGTGTGTGTGTGTGTGTGTGTGTGTGTGTGTGTGTACATATGAATACTGCTGTCTTTTTATACTCTATACTTTATACCTGAAACTCTTCTATGGAATGGCTTTGAATCCCTTCCTGGGGAATCACTGTAGATTTTTCTTTAAAGCTATATAATACCTTCTATTCCACATCTTTCAATATTCCCCCCCCCTGCCATGCTACTGTCCTGAATCATATCTCACCAAGGCTCAGTGATACCTAGGAAGTCATCCCCATGTCACATTAAAATCTTAGCTTTTCTTTGTATTTTGTTCTCTTTGTATTTTGTGAATGATGATGTTTTTCTATTGTCTCCTGTCTCTTCCTTCTATAGATTCTTTTTTTAAAAATTTATTTATTTTAGGCAATGGGGTTAAGTGATTTGCCCAAGGTCACACAGCTAGGTAATTATTAAGTGTCTGAGGCCTTATTTGAATGCAAGTATTCCTGACTCCAGGGCCAGTGCTCTATCCACTGCATCACCTAGTTGCCCCTCCTCCCATAGATTCTTAGCCATTTTTTATGATTTTTTCTTTTTATGCCACTTCAGCTGCCCTTGAACATTCCTGGTTCAGGAGCACTATCTGTAGACATTTCTTCTTTTTTCCCCTTTAAAGACCTTTTAATCAAATCATTTTGTCTCTAAACAAATGCCTTCTGCCTAACTTTTGTCACATGGACTCATTTATGGGTCAAGAACTCTTTGCCTATAAAATAAGGAGTCAAATTTCACTCTTTTACACTTAGATACTTAAGTTAAGGACTTGACCACTTGTTCATTCAGGATATTGTGTTTTCTATTCAGAGATTCTTATCTTTTTTGTCAACAGTGATGCAGATGTTACCTGCTTACTTCACTCTGCTGCTTTTGTTTGGTCCTAATATAGCATGAATTAAGGCCCTTCCTCATTCTGTTAGTTCTGCAGAACATTCTTAAAATTTTGGGTCCAACAGCAGTGCTATAACTGGAGTGGGTGAGGTCAAGCTCTAACTCAGGGTGGGTAATTTAGAAGTCATTGGCAGTGCCTTCCTGTGGTCATTTCCTCTGCTGCTACCAGAGGAAGCAAAAGACCAAGGTCTTTCCTTCTTTGCTGCTTCTATCCCACTCAGTCTTCTGAGGAAAAAAAAAATCACCTCTCTAGAACAAGGGGTTGTGCTCTGTAGAATATTTGCTTCCGATACCTCAATTCAGGCTGTGTTATAACAGGTTTATTTCTGAAGAGGACCAGTCCTGAAAACCCAGGTTTGAGTCTAAGATTAGCTGATCACAAGAAGTGAGGAGGAAGGTGCTGATCCTGAGTGACTTTTTATGATCACCTGAATGACATGAGAAACAGCTGGATAAATTCAGAAATCCAACAAAGTTATTCAATGCCTGTATTAGGAAGGAAAGTCCTCTGATTTCTATGCATTTTCACTGCAGTGAAGAGGAAATAAAAAGTAGGTTTAAATGTAAAGAGAATAATGGCTCACATAGTGTGTAGAAAGTCTGTATTTCAAGAAATGGCTGATTTGGAAGAAATCTGTGTGTACAAGCAGTCATCTTCTTAAAGGTAAACTCTTGGAAGAGATCCAAATTTAAATCCTTACTTACCTCATCAATTGTAGTAGGTAAAATTTTTGCTCCTTAGTGAGCTTGTGATTGGAACAGAACATAAAACTCTCTCAATGTGACCTGAAATTGCTTAAAATTTTCCTCCCCGCCTTTGACTGTTATATCACACTGTTGACTCATTTCGAGCTTTGAGGCTACTAAAACACCCAGATCTTTTTCACATAATTTTCTTTTTATGAAGTCAATTTTTGGAATTGAAGCAGATGTGTGCTGGTCAGTCTTTAGCAACCAGCAACCAACTCTCTGGGGGAGGGGGGGGAGAAGCTCCACAAAGAACACTTTTAAATTTAATCTGTATTATTATCATTCCCCCCCCATTACTTTCTTTAATCTAAAGAACTAAAAACAATAAAAAAATTGATTTGGAGCATTTGCTGAAGTATTAATGCTCATGCTACAAATTTAATGATTAATTCTCCATGACCTACCTATATTGAAGGTGTTCCAGGACATTAATGAATTCAAGTGTAAAATTGTCTTCTTATCCCTATTAACTTTTATGTTGTTTGGTTTGTCTCAATGTTCTGGCATGTCAGAATCTTTGAAAATTCTAGTTCTATCCTTTGGTATGCTAGCTATCACTTCTATAGATGATATCAACAAATTTGCCAAGCATGTCTTCAAAGCCTTCATCTACACAATTGAGTAAATTGTTTTAATAGCACAGGGTAAAATACAGATGTGGGGAGGAGGAAAACGATTTTATTGGAGACCTTGTGAGTTTGATAACAAATCAGAAACAACTAAAGTTGCTATATCTAGCATTCAATTAGTTCAAAATCTATCTGATATTACATTATTTTAAATCCTGCATCTCTTTTCCTTAAGATAGTTTGAGAAGTTTTAGCAAATATAAATGCCTATGTAGAAGGTGTTAGAGATCTGCTTCTGTTAAGCCACCATGTATTTATAAAGACGTTACTACTTGCCAGATACTGTGCTAACCACTGGAGATACAGAGA